>NC_058103.1:75075227-75378257 GCF_020171115.1 Neogale vison
TTGTCCAAATGGATATCTGCTTACTACTTGATGGACATTTAGGTTGTTTCCACTTTTTTAAATATAAATAATGATTCTATGAACAAGTATACAAGTTTTCCATGGATATGTTTTCTCTAAGTTTTATTGAGATATAATTAACATATAACATTGTATAAGTTTTAAGTGTACACTGTGTTGATTTTATACATTTATGTCTTGCAAAATGATCACACCATTAATACCTCCATCACATCACAAAATTGCCTTTTGTGTATACTGAGGGCATTTAAGATTTACTCTCTTAGCAATTTTCAAGTGTATAATGGAGTATTATTAACTATAATCACACACTGTACATTAGATTCCCAGAACTTATTCATCTTATAACTGGAAGTTTGCACCCTTTGACCAACATCTCCCCATTTTCTCCGATAACAATCCCGATAACCACCATTCCTCTGTTTGTTTCTATGAGTGCAGCTTTTTTAGACTCCCCATATAAGTCCTATCATACAGTATTTGTTTTTCTCTGTTAGGCTTATTTAACCTAGTATAATGCCCTCAAGTTCCATCTATGTTGTTGCAAATGGTAAGATCCTTCTTTCTTATGGCTGAATAACATCCCATTGTATAAATATACATCTTCTTTATCTATTCATCTGTTGATGGATACTTCACTTGCTGTTTCCATACCTTGGTTATCGTTAATAATACTGCAATGAACATGGGAGTGTAGATACTTCTGAGAACCTCTTGTCATTTCCCCTGGATATATATCTAAGGATGGGATTATGGAATCATAAGATTGTTCTATTTTTAAATTTTTCAAAGGAAACTCCATGCTCTTTTCCATAGAGGCTGCACAGTTTTGTGGACATATGTTTTCATTTCTCTTGAGTAGATACCTTGGAGGAGAATTGCTGGTTCATATGGTAACTCTATGTTTAATATTTGGAGAACTGTTAGACTTTTTTTCAAAGGGGCCACAGATTTTACATTCCTGCCAGCAGGATCCAAAGGTTCCAATTTCTGCACATTGTTGTCAACACTTGTTATTGTCTGTCTTTATTACAGCCATTCTAGTGAGTGTGAAGTGATATCTCATTGTCGTTTTGCTTTTCATTTCCCTAATGATTGATGATGTTGATGGGCTTATTAGCTATTTGTATGTTCTGTTTGAAGATATATCTATTCAAATTCTTTGCCCACTTTCTAAACTGGGTTATCTGTTGGTTTTGTAAATAGTATTTTCCTGGAACACAGCTATGATCACTTATTTAATTATTATCTACAGCTGCGTTTGAGCTACAATTGAAGAGTTAAGCAGTCACAACAGAGACCACATGGCTCACAAAACCTAAAGTATTTACTATCTGGTCTTTTATGAAAACAAGGCTAATCTCCCGTACTCCTACCCCAGGAATGTGTTTGTAGATGGTAGGGAGGTGGCTGTCTTTTCACCTCTTGCCCTGTGAGAAAGTTTTCATGGGAATACTTGGAACTGCTCTCCTAGGGTTCACTAGGACAAAGTGTGCGGGGAGTGAGTGTTTCCTGAGGTGCAGATATAGGATGATCTATATCTCACTCAAGGAAGTCACTGACATGAAGTGAGTTGGCTTTAGCAAGAAAACACTAGCAAGATTTCCAGGGACTGAATAAGGAGCCGCCAGACTGGAACAGAGCTGTATCTACTAAGGTCAGGAAACTGGAAGAGAGGAGCTCAACAGGGTGACTCTAAGAGCCTACCATCACTCTTTCCAGAGAAGCAGCTTTAATCATTTCCATGGCCCAGAAGATAAGAAGCCACCTAGCCACGTACAAACTTTCCTTCTCTGTACTTCTCAGCATACCACCTCTGTCCACATAGGGAGCAAAGAAGTACCAGCTAGAGCTGGCAATGAAGTGAGCTCTTGCCCCCTTCCCGGGCTAGCTAGTACCAGTGTGGGGGCCATCACTTGCATAAAGAGATTTTATTATTTCATGGATCTAGACATGATTTTCTGAACTGAGGCTGTGTTTGTGACTTAAAGGGTCTCTAGGTCTTCGTATTACCTCAGAGTGATTTGCAAAATCAGGAACCTGCCTAGGTTTCTTTTCAGGGGCAGCGACAGGCTACTCACACTGAATAATGTAAGCAGCAGGGACATAAAGCAGAAGAGTAATATCAGAAGCTGTGCTTGTTCAATATACTTGTCACACATATATATGAAATTCTAGCTCTATCTTATGTATAAATAATTGTCAAATAGGTTAAAGACTATTGGTACCTAAACAAAATAAAATGCAAAATTTCTCCATTGTATCTAGCTTTTGTTCCATTTAGGAAGTCCATGATTCAGTCGATGTCCTTATTATATATAATATCTCTCCATGTTTTGATGATCAGTAAGATCACACTGTTTGTTAGATCAGATACCACCTCTCTTTGGAAGTCTTCCCTGAGAGCACTCTGCAGTGTGGCCAAAGCACCTGAAACCTCCTCTTATCAAAGCTCCTATCATTTTGTGTTATATTTGTCTGTTTTCTTGTCTGCCTTTCCTGCCAGCCTGGGAGTTCCTTAAGGATAGAGAGCATATTTTGTTCACTGATATATCATAGCATAGTACCTGTCATAGAGTAAGTGTACTCAATCAATATTTATTTAAATCAAGTATTGCTTAATTAACTTATTTATGCCAAATGAGGTATGGCTAGGTGTAGCCACTGGCTGACCCCTCCAAACATCCCCAAAACTGACTATAACGTGACCCAAGAGAGGAAGGTGGGGCATTGGGAGCAAGCAGCATAGACCCACTCCTCTTGGTAAGCCAGAAAGTGGCTCATTAGAATCCTCCTCATAGCCTATCGATTGACGATAGATCAGCATACTTCATATTCCACTGAAAGTCACACAAAAGCCTTTCTCCCTTTAGCTGTTCCTATATTTTTGAAGTGAGGTTGAATAAAGCACCTCCTCTCTATGCCTTTGAGCAGCTTTAATTGATGTGGATCACTGACCAACTGATGTGGATGCAGCAATCAGTATCAATTGGAAGGCAGCTGAAGTAAGAGGATCGGCCATCCTGCAGTCTGGCTTGCCAGCCCCATATAGCTAGAGCCTGGACAATTGATCTTTCTGCTTTAAATGATCAAACTGCAACCTATTCAAGATACACATGGTTTCAAAGGCTCCCAAATGCTGATGTTGGACATGCTAAAAGGGGAATAATGAGCCTAGCACCATTAAAGTTGGAGTCAATTAGCAGAGTCAGGAGACTGACATTTTGTGTCTCTAAGTATAATTTGCATCCTTTGTATCTATAATAAAACCTTAGTGATTTTCTCGTAGCTTGATCATTCCCTGAGGAGTCACATTTGTGGCTTGGTGGAGTAGTGTGGAACAACATGAGCAAAACCATGAGGATACTGCCCCCAGAGGCTTAATGGCATCTCTAAACATCCACCATTCATGCTTCTAAAGTAAAGACTGCTTTCCTGGAGCCAGCTTTCCCAGGATGTATTTGCAGCATATTACTTCCAAAAGCAGTGATATGTTATTTAAGGAGAAAAAGTTCACTTAGGCAAATAAATGTGGAAAACCCTGTATTAGATAAAGAGGTCTCTTGGTGTCAGGCATTTTCTGTGTTTATGTGTATTATGTACTACAAATTATGCATATGAATTAGGAATCTTTAGGGGAAGAATATGTTAACCAAACATTTCACCAATGAACTTGGTCATGAAACATCTAGTAGATTATATTCTGAGGAACATACTCCAGGAAATGCTAATTTATGGAGCTACTCCAGGAGTGGCTTCACATTTTGTACCCAAATGCTTACTGTGAAGGAGTTTGCTAGGTGTTTTTTCCCTCCATTTTCTTTTTTTTTTAGTTGTTTAGTGTTTCCTTATTTTTTAAATACTATATTTTAGAATAATTTTAGATTTACAAAAATGTTACAAAGATACTACAGAGTTCTCTTATAACCCACAACCATTTTCCTCCATTATTAATATCAGACATTACTGTGATACATTTTTCACAGCTAAGAAAGTAGAACTGATTCATTACTATTAACCAAAAACCCATTATTTGGACATCACTAGTTTTCCCCTCGTGTTGTTTATCTGTATCCGATCCAGGATAGCATTTTACATGTTGTCATCATGTCTCTTGAGTCTCTCCTGCTATGACAGTTTCTCTAGATTTGCCTTGTTTTTGATGACCTTAATAGTTTGTTTGTTTTTTTAAAGATGTTATTTATTTGATAGCAGCGAGAAAGAAAGAGTAGAGAAGCAGGCTCCCTGCTTACCAGGGAGTCCTCCGTGAGGCTCTATCCCAGGACCCTGGGATCATGACCCAAGCCAAAGGCAGATGCTTAACCAACTGAGTCACCCAGGTGCCCCAGACCTTGACAGTTTTGAGAAAGGTACTTTTAATAGCAAGAGAGACCAGGGGAGCTTAATGAAACTGGAAATCTTCTGGAGAGAAACGGGAGAAAGAAGGTTTGAAAGGGCAGGAAAATGCAAGATAATAAAAACGCCGGAGACAGTTTATTGACTCTTCAGTTTTAAAAGATCAGCTCTACCCATAAACTAATTTTGTGGCATGTGTATATGGAAAAAATAAATGCAAATCACATTTGAAAAATTCATATCATTCACATATATCAAATCATATTATTTTGTCCTAAAATGTTGCTTGGTGTAGCTCAAAAGAAAAAGAAAAAAGCAAATAACAAACCAAAAGGTAAAGCTCAATAACATTTAAAACTAAGAAAGACAAAAGTTGTTTTAGATGGCCAGCAGGACAGAACGTGAAGGTTACAAGTGCCAAAGGTTTTTCCACCAGGATGTTAGTCCTTTGACTTAAGTTCATAGCTTTTGAAGCACTTTTTGTTCTCTTCCTCCTTCTCAGAAAGGGGTTAGGTTTGAAAGCGGGAAACAGGAAAACTCTTAGAAGGATCGAATCTTTGCTTCCTGGGCTTGGATTGGGGGTGGGGAAAACAATGAAACCTAGTGATAATTTTTCCCTTCCCCAAACCAAAAAAGTACATTTCGCTTTTATTGACTCGACTGCACAGACTCTGAGAAACCCATATGCAAATAAGCCAAGGATGTGGTCATATATGGGGTCCAGAATAATCACTGTGAACAGCAACTATGGTGAGCAGCATGAACAGAGAGACTGTGACCTGGTAGCTGCGGGCCAGGGTAGAGCTTCTTAGGGTATGCTGTGGACTAAGATCTAATGTGGGTGAGGTGGCAGATATTAGTTGCTGTGATGGATGGGTTACAAGCTTAACTTTAGATTAAAAATAAGTGGCGGGGGGGTGGGAGGTTGGGGTACCAGGTGGTGGGTATTATAGAGGGCATGGCTTGCATGGAGCACTGGGTGTGGTGAAAAAATAATGAATACTGTTTTTCTGAAAATAAATAAATTGGAAAAAAAAATACACTAACCTACCAAAACTAGAAACAATCTGGTTTTTTATACATAATAGTCCAAAGGTGGGCAGGCCAATGAGATACAGTAGTCAGTTCTGTCATTTTCAACACTGGGACTAAAGCAACTTGTCCCAGCTCCTGCTATTTCCCTGCCAACCAAAAGAGGACAAAAGGCCAGACAAGAGCACAACCATTTGTTTTATGGACAAGACCTGAAAAAGGAACACATCACATCTACCCAAATACCACCAGCCTGAACTTAGTCATATGGCCACATCTAGCTGTAAGAGTCTGGGAATGAAGTCTGTAGTTGGGTGGCCAAGTACCCAGCTAATATTCTATTACCATGGCAGAAAATAAGAACAAAATACTGTGAAACAGTTTGCTACCTACAGACACTGTTTGCTCATTCTGCATTCTCCTTTGAGTTAATAAAACCCCAGTGCTATTTCAGGAATCAGTGTCCAGCTAGTTACTTACTTTTCAGCCTCTCTTGCAGTTAGGGATGCCATATGATATAGTTCAAGCCAATGAGAATTCAAACAAAAGTCTGCTAGGGTTTAAGTTAAAGCTTTTGCTTCAGTGCTAAAGGAAGATAGGTATAGTTAGTGATACCCTTCCTAATTCTTCTTGCCTGAAATGCAGATGGGATGGTTGGAGCTGCTACTATTAAATTGCACCCATGAGGAAAGGTGTAGAGAATTGCAGAAACATTTACCCTGACATCAATGAACTGTGAGAGTAATACTAATGGTTGTTATCCCCAGAGTTGTGATATGTGAAAGAACACCTTCACTGCTTGTCAAGCTTTTATTAGTTAGATTTTCTAATTCTTGTAGTTTGATTGCCTTATGTAGCTCATTTGTACAGAAGATAAGTGGCAGAACCAGAGAAATCATGAGAGCAAACAAGCAGACAACTTAGTCCAAGAGAGACTCATATAAGACTTACCAGATATGGTGTGATATTATGCACAGAGAAATTAAAATCAAAGAATAGAAAAGAATAAAGAAGAAAAGTAGTCTAACAGATGCAGTGGAGCAGATCTCAGAGTATTTGCAGCTAAAGTAGTAAAGATCCTAACTATAACTATGCAGTGTGTCAAGAAAATACACACAGAATCTGAAAATCCCTGAAAAACATATGTATAAGAGCAAAAAGTAAGCAGCAAAATGTATATATGAAAAATCGGGAATAGAGACACATATGTGACTAGAAAACTTCAGATAACTTCGCAACTTGAAGTTGAACACGAATTCAATACAAGCAAAAATCATGAACCACAAAATGAAACATTAAACACATGTAATTAGCTGAAATATTCACTATAATAATCCAAGAAAATCTGTTTAATCCTTATTCTTGGTGTTTTGAATTTCTTTCAAATAATATTTTTGCTTCTAAAATTACCTCATTCAGATAACATCTTCCATAAGACTTCTGGTAGAGTTTAGCGGTCATAACCCCAGATGTAAGCATTAGAATTTCTAGGTTTGAGTTCTGGGTGGATCATTTACTCCTCAAATGATAGAGAGCAAACTACTTGACTTTTCTGTACTTCAGTTTATTTATCTGAAAAATTATGGTGAAAGTAGAAACAACTTCATAGGGTCATTGTCAAGATCAAATGACATGATAAATGTAAACCCCCTGGAACATTAAGTAAGTACTCTGTAAGTGGTGCCATTGTTATTGTAAAAATACCTAAATCCATTGAGTGGGTGCTAGGTAGGGAGAGTAACACTCTTGAAGTTCCAAAAGCAAGTACTACTCTAAATCCCCTGAAGTCCTACCTGTCTGGCAATATGGGGAAGGTGAGAGCCAAAAATGTACCTGGGTACAAATGCCACTGCTATCTGCAGATGGAGTCCTCTCCTTCTCAAACCCTGTAGGATAGAGATTTGATTTCTGCTTTGTTTTGTGGTTTTTTGTTTTTGTTTTTGTTTTTTGTTGTTGTTTTGTTTTCTGATGACTCCATGTCCTTCTAGCCCTTTCTTTTTATAGCTCCAGTGTCTTTAAAGCCTTATCATTCTGTTACCTAGAGGTAATGGCTGAAATACTGAAGGTGAAGAAAGGGAAAGGTTGAAAAATAGCTTTTCTTAACAACTGTAAAGAAAAATCTCTTTCACCTTTCTTTATTTTCAGAAAATGTTTATAATTGTCCTATCTAAAAGAGTCTCTGAGATTTTCTTATAGATTTATACCCAATTTGTAAAAAAGAAGCCAAGATGGTAGACCAGGTAAGGCAAATCATGCTAGGTAAGCTAGGTCAGAGATACAATTAGCACGATTGGTTCAAACATACCTATTTCTTCGTTCAAAATGAGAGTTAAGTAACCAAGTGTTGTCTTTAGTTCCCTCCCCCACTCCAAATCAATTGAAATATACACAGGAAATGTAACTTTTGTCTTCATACACCCTTGTACATACTTCAACAAGATAGGTATGCACCATGCCATTGCTAGCAAATGGTCCATGTTGTATATATAAAGTCACATAGAATTCCTTCAAAAACTAAATTACAAAAGGACAAGACATGTTCTAAGTGAAAAAACATTAAATGAAAGTTATAATTTTTAGACATATATTGTTCTATCCTGTAATTATAAGTCTTTGAATAAGAACTAAAGAAATAATGTCAATGAATACCCAGAACACTTTAATATACTACATGATTAAAAGATTTTTCACTGCTCCCCAAAGGACATATTTATTTTTCTTGTCCAGTAAATGAGCATAAATTATAACAAAATTCTCTACAAAAATGCTCTGTCTGCTACCCAATGCTCAGTTCTCCCTTGTATACCAAAGAAATTATGTTCTCAGAGAACCCATAGGCTTTCTCTGTCAGAAAGACAAGTAATAGAGGAATACAATTCTCTACTGAATCAAAGTTATATAATCTGTTTTATATTAAAACTGCCAAAACAAAACAAAAAATTTTTTAAATAATTATATTTATGTCTTAAAATGGGAAGTTAAGAACACCAAAATTATATCAAGCATCTTTTTTGGCCACAATGGTATGAAACTAGAAATTAATTACAAGAAAAAAATGGAAAAAAAAAAAAACAAAAACCCTGGAGGCTAAACAACATGCTACTAAACAACCAGTAGGTCAATGAAGAAACCAAAGGGGAAATCAGAAATAAATGAAGACAAATGAAAATGAAAATACAACAGTCCAAAATCTCTGAGACATGGCAAAAGCAGTTCGAAGAGGAAGTTTATAGTGATACAAACCTACCTCAAGAAACAAGAAAAATCTCAAATAAACAATTTAACTTACACCTGAACAAATTAGAAAAAGACAAACAAAGCCCAAAGTGAGTAGAAAGAAGGAAATAATATTAGAGCAAAATAAATGACATAGAAACTTAGAAAAATAATAGAATAGGGTCGCCTTGGTGGCGCAGCCAGTAGGCATCTGCCTTTGGCTCAGGTCATGATCCCAGGGTCCTGGGATCGAGCCCACATTGGGCTCCCTGCTTGACAGGAAGCCTGCTTTTCCCTCTCCCACTCCCCCTGCTTGTGTTCCCTCTCTTGCCGTGTCTCTCTCTGTCAAATAAATAAATAAAATCTTTTTTAAAAAAAGAAAAATAATAGAACAGATCAATAAAACAAAGAGCTGATTGTTTGAAAAGATAAAAAATGATAAACCTTTATCCAGACAGGATAGGGAAAAAGGAAAGAGAATGCAAATAAATAAAATCAGAAATGGAGGAGAAATAACAGAAATACAAAGAATTGTAAGAAATACTATGAAAAAATTACCTGCCAACAAACTGGATAACTTAGAAAAATGGATAATTTCCCATGCAATCTTTCATAACTGAATTAGAAAGAAAAAGAAAATTTGAACAGACTGACTACTAATAACAATATTGAATCAGCAATCAAAAAACTTCCAACAACATCCAGGATCAGATGGCTTCACAAGCAAATTCTACCATACATTTAAAGAGGAATTAATGACTGTTATTCTTCAACTATTCCCCCACACATTCATTTTTTTTTCCAAATTCATTTTATGATGTCAGCATTACCCTGATACCAAACCCAAACAAAAACACTACAAACAAAGGAAAACATACAAAACAAACAAAAAAAAAAAACTATAAGCCACTATCCCTATTGAACATATATACAAAAATCCTCAACAAAATATTAGCAAACCAAAAATCAAAAATAAGTTAAATCATGGTCAATGATCAAAGAGATTTATTTGAAAAATATAAAGGATTTGATATTCGCAAATCAGTCAGTGTGATATATCACATTAATAAGAAGAAAGGTAAAAAACATAGAATCATCTCAATAGATGCAGAAAAGTAAAGGACAAAATACAACATTAGTTCATGATAAAAATGTTCAATAAAGTATGTTTAGAGGGAACATACATACATCAACATAGTGAAGGCTAGAAAAATCCACATTTAACATCGTACTCAAAGGTGAAAAAAGTGAAAACTTTTCTTCTAAAATCAGGAACAAGACAAGGGTATCCACTATCACCAATTTTATTCAATATAGAATTGGGAATTCCTAGCCATAGCATTCAAAGAAGAAAAAGAAATAAAAAGCATCCAAAACAGTAAGGAAGAAGTACAGCTGTCACTATTTGCAGATGACGTGGTACAATATACAGAAATCCTAAGAACTACACACACACACACAAAGAACTATTAGAATACATGAATTCAGTAAAGTATCGGGATACAAAAGTAATACACAGAAATCTGCTGTATTTCTATACACTAATAATGATGTTACCAGAAAGAAAAAATTAAAACAATCCCATTTACAATTGTGCCAAAAAGAATAAAATATTTAGGAATAAATTTAACCTAGGAGGTGAAAGACCTATACTCTGAAAACTGTAAGACATTGATGAAGAAATTGAAGATGACACAAATGGAAAGATATGCCATGTTCGTGGACGGGAAGAATTAATATTGTTAAAATGTCCATACCACCCAAAGCAATCTACAGAGTCAATACAATTCCTATCAAAATACCAATAGCGTTTTAATAGAACTAGAATAAATCATCTTAAAATTTGTATGGAACACAAAAGATCTTGAATAGCGAAAGTAGTCTTGAAAGGGAAGAACAAAGTTTCAAGTATAATAACCCCAGACTTCAAGATATACAACAAAGCTATACTAATTAAATCAGTACAGTACTGGCATACAGATCAATGAAACAGAATAGAGAGCCCAGAAATAAATCCATGCTCATATGGCTTATTAATCTATGATAAAAGAGACAAGTTTATCCAATGGGGGAAAAAACAGTCTTTTCAATAAACAATGTTGGGAGAACTGAACAGATACATGCAAAAAATGAAATTGGACCACTTTCTTACTAAAATACACAAAAGTAAATTCAAAGTGGATCGGAGGCCAACATGTGAGACCTAAAGCCATAAAACTCCTAAAACAAACAAACAGAGACAGCAATTTCTTGGACATCAGTTTTAGCAACAGATTTGTGAGTATTTCTCCTTAGATAAGGGAAACAAAAACAAAAATTAAACTATTAGGACTATACCAACATAAAAAGCTTTTGCAAAACAAAGGAAACAATTGACATAACAAAAAGGCAACCAACAGAATGGAAGAAGATATTTGCAAATGATATAGCATTTGGGTTAGTATCCAAAATATATAAAGATCTCATAAAACTCAACACCAAAAAAATAAAGCATTGGATTAAAAAATGGACATATGAACTGAATGTCTATTTTCACTTCTTCAAAGAAGATATACAAAAGGCCAACAGGCACATGAAAAGACAGATGCTCAACACCACTAATCATCAGGGAAATGCAAATCAAAATCACAATGAGATATCACCCCATACCAGAATGGCTAGTATCAAAAAGACAAAAAATAACAAGTGTTGGCAATGATGTGGAGAAAAGGGAAAATTTGTGCAATGCTGGTAGGAAAGTAAATTGGTACAGCCACTGTGGAAAACAGCATGGAGTTTCCTGAAAAAATTAAATATAGAAAAAAAATTAAATATAAAAATATCATGTGGATCCAGTAATTCTACCACTGGGTATTTCTCCAAGGAAAATAAAACATTAATTCAAAAAGATATATACACGCATGTGTTTATGGTACCATTATTTACAATAGTCAAGGTAGAAAAGAAACCCATGTTTCCACTGATAAATGAATGGGTAAAGAAGACGTGATATATTGGACTATTACTCCATTACACCATAAAGAAGAACGCAATCTTGTCCTTTGCAGCAACATGGATGGACCCAGATGGTATTAGTCTGAGTGAAATAAGGCAGACAGAGAAAGACAAATACCATATGATTTCACATATATGTGAAAAAAACAAAACAAATGAACAAACAAAAAACCCAACAGACTCTTAATATAGAGAACAAACCAGTGGTTTCCAGTGGGGAGAGGAGTGAGGGATGGGTAAAATAGGTGAAGGGGATTAAGAGGTACAAACTTCCAGTTGTAAAATAAATAAGTCACCGAGATGAAAAGTACAGCATTAGGAATATACTCAATAATATTGTAATAACATGGTATGTGGTAAGAGATGGTGACTACACTTACCATGATGAGCATTGAGTAATATACAGAACTGTCAAATCCACGTTGTAGATCTGACACTCTTATATCAGTATGTCAACTATGTTTCATTAATATTTTTAAATTAGTAATTTCTTAAAAATGGAAGGTTAATTCAAAAAGTTGTTTTATAAAACTATTTTAAGGACTAATCGTCAACAATCATCTGTTGAGTGCACAGCTCCTCACGTAACTCAACAGACAGAGCTCCAGCAGGAAAACTACTGTTAGCAGAGCCAGTCAGGATGCAGAGGGCCTGAGGGGTGGGTCAGGGCCACTCAGCAAAACATGATGGTGGGGACCCAGCTCCAAATGACAGAGAACTAGTCTCAGATTCTACTCTGTGACCTGAGACAGATATCTGGCAACTGAGCGATCTCAAGTGGAAATGTCTGCCTCATGAAGTGAGGAATGAGGAGTAAATACGTCAATCCATATACCAAGCATAGCACCGGGGACTGTGAGCACCAGAGAAATTATAGTGGTGGTAGTGCTTATCAGGCAGGGTCACTCCTGGCTTGGATGGAGGATGCACTCAGTGTCGTTTACAACACTGTGTTGTTTACATGCATGAATATATCTTTTTGAATAAATGTTTTTATTTTCCTTGGAGAAATACCCAGTAGTAGAATTACTGGATCATCTGATATTTCTATATTTAGTTTATTGCATAGAGGGAGAGGCATCTCAGGCTGCTACTGCTGGAATATGCTGAGTCACTGGCCAGGGACCATTGCAAGAGGGATGGGAACATTCTTCATATCCCACGAATGTAGATGGAAGGCCTTCCCTCCAGAGGGACACAAAGAACATGTCTGAAGAAAGATATACCACGGAGGGACTTTATGCCCTGAAATGAGGCCCTAGAGCTCTTTTTTTTTTTTCTTTTTTTTTCCAATTTATTTATTTTCAGAAAAACAGTATTCATTATTTTTTCACCACACCCAGTGCTCCATGCAAGCTGTGCCCTCTATAATACCCACCACCTGGTACCCCAGAGGCCCTAGAACTCTTAAACAGTTAGGGGTCATGGGAACTTTGAAGTCTAAGCTCCATGATGGCAGGCACCTCCTTGGTCCTGTTTACAACTATACCCCTTACAATAGAGCATGGTGTATAGAAGGTACTCAATAGATATTTATTTATTTTATTAATGAATCAACCAATTAAATCATCATCTTGGCTATGAACAGCAGAGTGATCTTGGACAAGTTATCTAGCTTCTTTGAACCTCTCTCTTATGATCTATAAAATAGGAATAAAAAATAATACATATTTCACAGAACTGCTCAAGCATTAAGAGAAGCAGCACTTTATTGGAAGGCTATATCTGATCAGAAAAACTATCAACAGTGTGTACCACGCATTCAAAAAGAACTATTGCCATTGTGTCATGAAAGTGACAAAATGCCTTATGGTCATGGCCCTGCAGAGGCTCACCCCAGCAACGCAGCAGTCCATCCTCAGAAGCCACAGCAGAATGGAAGTCAGAGGGCACAGGCAACCTCCCTTGGACACCACACACTGCCTTGTTTCTCTGAAACACATTCAGCCATTATCTCCTCCCGCTCCCATGGTGCCCACCCTGAAGGGAACCCCACACATTTTCTGGTTGGACTTTCTGGTGTTTGGTTTTAAAATCTCTCTCATTATACTCTCATTATACATTATAGATAGAATCCAGCAGAGGAACACCTCACCCACTTTTTAACTCTCTCATTTTCCTCTGCTGTCCTCCCTCTTAATCACCCTCTTGGCTGTCCCCAGGCCATGTTCTCCAGACTCTCTGGTCTCGTAAATTAGAATTTCTGGGTTTTGCCACATCATATAACATGTGTCTGAACAAGTCATTTCACTGTTAAGAATGTCCATTTTCCCACCTTCAAATTTGTGCTGTTGCAACACAATAAGAAACATAAATTTGGTCTTTGTCCAATTTCCGGCCCAGATCTTCTAAAACCTCATCCCAATCTCAGTGATTGTAGTGACAGAAGGGTCTCTTGTTATTCCTAATAGCCTCCTTTGCCACAGCTGAGTCTATGCTAATTAGGTGACTCTTAGATCATGGGGACTGATTCCTAGAGGATTAGAGAGTTGAAACTTTCTGTTCCAGGGAGGGGAGAGAGGCTGGCACTTGACTTGATCACCAATGGCCAGTGATTTAATCAACAGTGCCTATGCAGTAAAGCCTCCATAGAAACCCTGAATGACAGAGTTCACAGAGCTTCCTGACTGGTGAACACACTGAGGTGCTGAGAGGGTGATGGAAACTCTGTGCCCTTCTTATCTACCTTCTCCTATGCATCTCTTCCATTTGGCTGCCCCCAAGTTGTATTCTTTATAATAAACCAATAATAGTAAGTACATCACTTTCCTGCATTCCACGAGTCATTCTAGCAAATTACTAAACCTGAGAAAGGAGGTATAGGAACCCTTAATTTATAGCCTGTTGGTCAGAGCACAGGAGACAACCTGGAACTTAGGACTGGCATCTGAATTAGGTATAGCATAGGATCCAGCCCTTAACCTGTGGGGTCTGTGCTAATGCCAGATGGTGTCAGAATTACTTGTTGTGGAAGAACCCACACATTTGGGGTCAAAAGTGTTGGGAGCCAAAGAAACAGGAGGTGACCTTGAAAAATGAAGACACAGATACCAAAGTCAGGCTACAAGGCTCAACTGAAACAAGAGATGTGAGAACATTCTGTAAATTGCAAATCAATCTAAATATTTAATCTTTCTTTCTTTCTTTGTGCTTTTAGGCACCAACTACAAGGGATTATTATTATTAATATTCTAGCTGGTCTTTTCCTATTTGGGCTGATGAGAAACGTAAACTCCATCTTAGGTGACCCAGAAGCCACAGAAGGCAGAGCTCCAGCAGGAAGCATGAGGGGATAGAACTGATAAATTCTCCGTAAAGGAACCTGTGCCTGTAGATCAGTAGTCTTCTGCATCTGCATAATTCTCAAACTCTCTTTGGCTCCATCCTACCGTGCCATTTTGACGATGGCCCCAGAGAAGCACAAACCTCACTACGAGAGCTACCCTAATCAATCTCATGCAGCCTTGTTACCAAGCTTCAGGAGCCCAGACTCCAGTGAATTATGTGTCTGAGTAATTAATCTCCTCCATCCTGGAGCCCTTTATACGTGGACAGACGCCACCAAAGCCAAGAGCGATGTTGCAGATTAGCTGTTTAACTGCAGCCTGGAAGCAGCCTCCTGAGTAAAGTGGTTCTCATCATACCCTGCGCCCTTGCCATGATGGGTGCTCTCTCAGAGCAGCAAGTGCTTCATTATGGCCTGGGCATTATTTCAGAAGTTGTTGATGAACTCCTAAGAGGTTCATTAGTTCTTCACCTAGAAGCATCTCTTTATCTTGGAGAGTCCCATATATAAAGAATTCTCTGTTGACCTTGAGTCTTTTTATATTAATTGATTCATAAGATCACTTGAAGTTATATGAAGAATTCTCAGCCATTAAGCAAACTGGCATTTTTAATAGCAATTGTCGTTTTTATTATTTTTACTGAAAATTCAGATACCGGCAATAAAAAGAATACAGGAAAATTATTTTATATTATAAATAAAAATAGAGGTGTACTTTGACTAACTTAAAGTTTCAGATATTAATTTTAACCTTTATAAGTTAGAATAGAATACAAATGAAATTATTTTAGTTAAATACAATCTTTTGTTTCTCTAACACATTAAATGTAATAATTTAACTACCTCTGTGGCTGGTAACATCTATAGTAAATGAACTAATTATGAAAAATCATCTCATTATGACCTGAATAGGGTTGAAGATTAGGTGGGGTCATTATTGAGTTCTTGTGAAAGTTCCATTAATATTTCTTTCCTGTACCAAACTGACTGCTGTGAAATTTAAAAAATATAGAAAGAAAAGAAGAAATAAGTGTTACAAGTAGGAAAAACTCATACGTCCTGCAAGAAAATATTTTAACAAAGTCTATTCCTACATGTGTCCACTGGTCAGTTTTTAATCTATTTATTTACTTTGGCCACTTTATTGACAAATTTTGGCAAAATCATTATCACTGAAATGGCTCTAAACTTGGGCCTTGTCTGCACTTTTGCGTGTGTGTGTGTGTGTGTGTGCGTGCGTGAGAGAGAGAGAGAGAGCACGCACATGTGCAGACAGGAAGAGAAACTGTTTACTAACTCTCACAATTATCCCATAACATATTTATTGTTAAAAAAAAAAAGTTGGAAATATAGAGAAGCAAGAAAAAGTAAGGAAAAACAAATCTTTGCAGTCTAATCAGAGTCCCATTCATAAGGTTTATGTTGCTAAGAGTGAAGGGAGAAGACAACTGCAGTAGGAGCCCTGCTCCTGGAGCTAGGTCAAGAGAGGAAATTTTTAATACAACCCAAGGGAAAAAAATCCCATAAATGGTAATTTCAGGCAATTTATATTGAAGAATGATCATTTATATTTAGTAGTGCTTACTAAGTGCCAGGCACTTTTTGGATATTGCCTTATTTTATCTTCTCAACCAGCCTATAATGTAGGAGATTAGCCTCACCATTTTAGAATGGAGGGTACCGAGGCTTAAGTGCAGTCTTAGTGCATGATGCAAAATGCAGATCTAAAAATTCAGGCTTCATTCATTCAAGGTGAGTCGTTTAATCAGGATTTTATCAGTCAAATAGGATACATTTTATTTCCTCAAGTCTAAGATGTATTTTTTTCTCTAAAAGCTATGGTAAACTTGTTGGTACAGTTTGCAATCCAGGAAATACCAGGTTCTTAGGTTCTTTCTCCCAGAATTCTATCCCCACTGTTAACTCTTAGGCAAAAGTAAGCCAGTGTCAGGCAATCATGAAATCTACGAATCTGAAGAAGAGAAACATATTAACCACAATCTGACAGGCAGGAGAAAGCCTCTCAGTAAATATCAGAAATAAATATCTTTACAAGCAGTTCCCAAGTTAAGACCTCAAGCTGCTACAGCAAACCATTTGTTCCTGTATGTCATGTTACAGAGCTGACTACAAATATTCAGAAATGCATATTTCATTATGAGCTTTGATTATCTGAGTACCTAGATGGGTACATAACCGCATAGACAGTAAGCTGAAAATTATGTACAATTATAGTGTAACATTGTATATCACTACTGTTCCCAAGATTCCTAAGTATTTGCACAAATTTTGGTCCACTCTACATAGCAAACACATTTCATGCACGATCACAGGTACTGCCAAGTACTGTAGATTTAGAACAAAAATGGCTTACTAGTTTCTAAATAATCCCCTAGGAAACAGTTTAGTCTAGACCATTATCTTGATAGTTCATAATTAGGTTCAATAATAAAGCTTGTTTTGCTGACCTAGGTCAGATCAGCATGTCTACAGCATCTGAGCGCAGTGACCTTGCTTTGAGAGGGTATTGTTAGAAAATCCATTATTATCATCACATACACTTCAGAGAAGTGGCTGTTTTGTGAATTGATGGTGTGATGTTGCCACTTTAGATAAAAGAGTCCATGAATTATTGACTTAATGAGTTAATGTTGCCTGATTCCACAACAAAGTCTTAACAGTCTCCATGCTATTTACCCAACACATAATCACAGCATATGAAAGAATGCTCAGGTGATAATTTGTGCTGTCCATCTAAACCATATCAAATTTGAAAAAGGTATGACCTCACAGAAGTGTCACTGTCTTTCTCTCCTTGGTCAGTGTGTCTCAGGCCATCCAACTCATGGATGGTCACTTGAGATGGCTTTCTTCCCATTATTCTTGCCCTGTAGACACCAAGCACTTAATTCTTTCTTCCTCTCCTCCAGAGTTCCTTGTGTGCCCTAGGCAAGGTCTGGGGATCAGTCCTGCATAATCAGCCTAGCAGTGTGGTGTGGTGGTTGTAGAATTTCAAAGTCCACAGAGAAAACCCATTGCAGGGGACATGCCACTACCCTGATATTCATCTTGGCAAAATAAAGCAGTCTTCTGGTGTGATGGTATTTTCCTTTAGAGTATGTCAAACAAAAGGGAGAGTATAAAAACCTACATATCAAACACTAAGGTTTTTTTTTTTTTTAAGATTTTATTTATTTATTTGACAGACAGAGATCCCAAGTAGGCAGAGAGGCAGGCAGAGAGAAAGGAGGAAGCAGGCCCCCTGGTGAGCAGAAAGCCCGATGTGGGACTTGATCCCAGGACCCTGGGATCATGACCTGAGCTGAAGGTAGAGGCTTTAACCCACTAAGCCACCCAGGCACCCCTCAAACACTAAGTTTTGCAGAGAAGCTGGTGAGCAGATGAAACACATTCATTCAGTGGGCTATTCCCAGCCTTGGTTTTATTTATTGTCTGCTAAAAGATTTATACACAATATTTCATTCAGTCCTCTCAACAAACTTACAGGCTAAGTGTTTACATATGAGGAAACTGAGGGCCAGAGAGAAGAAAGAAATTGTTCATAGCAGTAGGACTGGCTGGGAGGAGTAAAGATTCGGAGAGGAGTCTGGCTGACTCCCAAGCCTGGGTAAAGTCCTGCTCCTCAGGATGGCAGCCTCTGACTGCCCTTCTTTCCGGGTCTTCTTTCATGCATGTGTCGTTTCATAATCTATACATCTCTTAGCCTATGGAGTCTCATTTGTATCTCCTATCATGCCCCAAGTCCAGTTAAAAGTCCCTGAATTTCAAGATGGCTTGCTTTTCAGTTCTGGTGTAACTTTGCATCCTTATCTCCCTCCTTCCCTATTTGTGTATCTTTACTCTCAGCACAGCCCTTGCTTTTTAGTTATCAAGACCTTGGCTCAGATCTTCCCTTCCTGTCTCTATCAAAATTTGATCCACTTTCCAAAAGGTTTTTTGGTAGTTTCATTTTCAGGAAGGCTTGCCAGATCCCGCACCTCCATTAAAAATTGTTTCTTATTCTAATTCCCTTCTTTAAATCCTATAACACTTTGTTTGTACCTGCCTCTCATTACAGCCTTATTTGTGCGCGTCTAGCTTCTTATTGTGAGGACTGGTGGCCCTTTGAGGGCAGGAACAATGTCTTAGTCATCACTGTAGCTCCAGGATTTGGCATCATGTTTAGAATGAGGGAGACCAAATGAATGTTTGTCAAATCAATAATTATGTAAATTAATTGTTGTGAAGAAACAGTGAGGTAAATGATCTGGGTCACAGTTCAGAGGTATTCCATGCAATTTCTTTGTAAAAGGACTATTTTGCAAAGGTGGAGAAAGTAACCCTTCCTTGCCCATTTGTCCTTTTGTCTCAGTCTACCATTTTGTTTGTATGTTAGAATTCAGGCACCAGATGGGAAAAAATAGACAGATCCTCTGGCCCATCTTACTGGCCCTATTTCTTTTGACTGAAGATTTTAACCAAACTGGGGAAAATTCCTATTCCATCTTGGCCAATTTACCTAAGCACATAGCTCAGTTTCCTCAACTGCATAGAAGGGTGTGGGTATAATAGTTCCTATTATTTACCTCATTTCTGGATCCATTTTATAACCCTATTTGTGATTTTTCTTTTATACCTCTTTGTGTGGAGCTACCATCTGTCTCCTTTCAGCTTCATCCATTTGCCCAAGATCTGCCTGCCAAACAACACAGAGCAAGTCTAATCTCTCTTCTACATAACACTTCCGAATGACAAAACACTCATTGGAGGGGCACATACACAATTCATCCAAAGCAAAGGCATGCTGGCAAGCATTTGGAACCACATTAGGAATGATTTGGGGAATTTAAGGGAGAAGAAGCCCATTTCATGGCTCTATTTCTCATTCATTGTCTTTTGCTATGGGAGTCAGCATGGTACAGTGGAAAGAAGATAGATTTTCAAGTCAGATGTTCCTGGACTCAGTTCCTGCGCCTACTATTGATGTGGGGCAAGTCACTTTAATTTTTTGAGTGTCATACTTAACCTACCTGAAAGAACTGTTTAAAGACTGAAAAATGTTCCTAGATATCAAGTAATGAACACTCAGAAGATATTCCAAAAACTGTCAGTTCTGTTATCCCTCAGTTTCCTATAACCCCTTTTCTTTTATAAAATGAACAGGAGCTCCAGTTGAAAGAAAGCAGTAATAGGAACTGTTACGGTTTCTATACTAAAATGTATTTCCCAAAAGCCTCAAACATTTAACATCTTGTATCAAATAAAACAACATCAATGGATTTTCAAATATTCCAACAAGTGGCTACTGCTGATTCATTAAATGTGAATAAATATGCTTGATTTTTATGATTTAACCTCACTTTCAAATTAAGAAAGCAACAATTTTCTCCTCGCTCGTGCTCTCTCTCACTGTCTCTCTCTCAAATAAATAAAATAAAATTTAAAAAAAAAAAAAAAAAAAAGAAAGCAACAATTAAGGTGATAATACTTTTAGGTTATGTCATCTGGTGTTTCATGGTGTCAAAAGAAAAGCTGAAAGCATCCTGTGCTTTTTAAAAGGCTGAAAATCACCAATACAGGTAGTCTTCTCTCCCATACCTTTTGTCTCCAGACCTGGAAGAGAGACAGAGAGCCAGCGTGGGGCCTGTGGGGGAATCCTCAGTCCCTGATTGGAAAGAGAGCCCAGGACAGCCGTTTGCTTAGGTTCTCCCAAGGACTCCACTTCCTTCCATGTTAGAGCTGCTGGGAGCCTCTGTCTGCAAGACCTATGCGCAAGTTCTCCCAACAATGCACCTGGGAAACGTCTCCACTCAATTATTTGTCACCCATCACCTTATAAAACTTTCGTGTCAAGTGGAATTTAAGAGATAAATTACTGACTGTGATCTGAGAAAGAGATTCTTCAGCACTCCAGAGGCTTCGTGCTTCACCCCACCTCAGCACCTCTGCTCCAGCTGCTTCCCTCCCCATCCCCAGTGTGGCGTTCTTCCTCCATACCTTCACCTCTAAGTGAAAAGCCTTCTTCTGTGCAAAGTTTTCTCCCTGCCCTTTCAGATGTCCTGTACTCTTCATGTGCATACTTCTATAGAAAGTGTGTGTGTGTGTGTGTGTGTGTGAGTCTGCTTTTGTCTATCTCATGTGCTTAGACAGCAAATGTGTTTGTCCTTTGTCGTCTTTGTCACCACAACTTACATTTTACCCAAGATGTCAATTCTGTCCTCCTCTTTCCTGCTCTGCACCACAAAACCACTCTTGGACAATGTCTAGGTGTGTTCTTCTACTTCCTTCCTCGAATCCTTTGGCATTCTAAGTTGGGGTTCTCCTATCCCCAGGGAAACTAAAAATTAAAGGCACACCATGACCCCAAATCTCCTCCATGCCAAGGAGGTCAGGGCTAACTTGAGTGCTCAGCTACAGTACTTGCCTCACCCCAGTGCCTCCTTCTAGAGGGATTTTGAGCTGTCTCCCTAAAACATTAATTTCAGTTGTACTGTTTGAAGTGTATCGTGATCTTTTAAGTCTCATCACAAGCATTTTGGAAGAAGATAGGGAATAAATCCTAGTTACTAAAGTCACCAAGACCTATGGCTTCTTCTTAGCTCTACCCCGTCTTAGCTCCTCCCTGATTTTTGACAATGTTGATGGTCCTGTCACCCAGAAATACCCTCCCTGGCCCTGTCTCTCTCATGATCTCCCTCTACCTTCTTTGAAGCCTCCTTTTCTTGCCCCAAAACACATTTTCTGGCATTTTCCCTTGTCCTCTCCTCCTATATTTCCTGCTTTTTCCAGCCCCAGGCTATTCTCTCTCCCATCGCAGACCCTGTCATTGTTGTGGCATCAATTCAGACTACAGTGTCAGTGACTCCCAAATCTGGGTATTAGTCCAGACTCAAATCACAGAACTGCATTATCAGCAGGCTTGCCAACAGTTCTTCTTAGAACCCCAGACTTAATAAACCTAAAACTAACTCACTTTTATATACTTCTCCCATCTTTAGTTTTGTAAATGACATCATCAGATTCTTAGTCCCCTAGATGTGGAGCTTCAGAGCCATCTTCTACTCCTTGCAGTCCCCCAAATCAACAATAGCCAAACGCTGCCATATCAGCCTCCTTGCTGTCCCATATTTGTCTCCTTGTTTCTATTCCCACTGCCTCTGTCCCCTCAGGGCCTCATTAGTGCTTGGCTGGACTACTCCACAGTCTCCCAAATGGCCTCACTGTTCCTAGTCTTTCCATTCCAATATATCGCTCGTGCTATGCCAGAGCCATCTTCATGAAATACCTCCCTGATCACTCCCTGTTCTGCTACCTCTGGTGTCTCCCCAATGCCTACAGAACAATGGCCAGATGGCTGAGCAGAACAAGACCTTCCAGGATTTAGGTCTAATGCCTATCTTGCTTGATCTCCTCTATTGCCCCTGATTTCCAGCCCCAGAACACTCCTTGTCCTTTCCCTCTGACTTGCCTTGATTCACGCCCTGTCCCTCTCTTCACCAGAACCTAATCCCAATTCCAAAATCTCCTACACCTAAGAAGTCTTCCCCACAAGATGGGTTCTCTAGCCGCAACCCGTCTTCCTTCTCTGTACTTTGCTAACACTTTGTTATTATTTGATCTAGATCTTAAAGGAAGCGCATTTGTGTGTATGTGTGCATGGTGTGTGTGTGTGTGTGTGTGTGTGTGTGTGTGTGTAACATTCCTACATGCTGAGCTAAGTGGTTTACAAGTCTGTCCTTCTTAATTCTTACTATAATTCTATAAAATGGATTTTATTAAAACTACTTTACAGAAGGAAAAACCAAAGATCATACAGATTAAGTAACTTGGTCAAGGTCATTTGGGTAGTGAGGCAGCTTCTCTTCTGACTGTACTCCCCATACTTTTCACTATAATAGGGCACTTCTCTGAGGACAAAGAGCCACAGAAATCTAAGTGAACTGATGTGACAGTTTAACAGTGACAAAGCAGCACTGACTTTGGACTGTCCTAGTCCTACTTCTTTACTTGGCTTTTCCCCTTCCAGACCCTCTTCTGATATTTGGTTTCTGTTGCCTTTTAAAAGTTTCATTATTATGCATAATGTATTCATTGAAGGGCAGCATTTCCTGTAATTTATGTCTCTTCATTTTACTACTCAGCAATTCCTCAGTATTTAATCTCATAAATTTCCACTTATTGTCCTATATTTACACATTGCCTCTGCCGGAGAAGCAATTTAATACTATGTGGAATCCGAAGGGACACTTACAAAGGGGGTGAGCCTGCAGCGTACGCTTCTCCGAACAGAGGCAGATTGCTCACGATCAAAAGCAAATAGTCACACCTTCTTTCCCCTTCTTGTATTTACCTTATTAAATAACAGAAGGACCTGATTCCCCTGACTTTCCAAAATCATCCCCAGCCTGTTCCTGGGAGCCTGGCTGCTGGCCCCAAAGTTCCTTTGTGGCCACAATGCTTTTTGCATGCTGTACCTCTCCATCAGTCTGCTGGATCCTGTTCCTCCCCCTCTGAAAGACCAAACAGTACTAAAACCTCACTCATCTGGCTCTCAGCTCCCTTTGTTCCTCTTATATTGTTCTGCCATTGCCCTGAGGCCAAAAGATCTTTGGGGCAGTGGCCCTGTTTGGTGTTTGGCACAATTTCATTTACTGAACATCTCTATGTACATTTATGATGCCATATAACTAATAATAAAAACAGGACAGCCTAGGGCATCGTTTTTTATTGTCAGCTCCACGGCAGCTGGGGGGATGGGAAGGCAAAGGACAGGGCCAGAGTACGGAAAGGTACAAGACTTGCCAAAAGAAGCTGGCCCTTGCTGAGCCCATTCTCCTGAGCTCCATCCCCTTCCAAAGGGCTGCATTAATGATGCGAGGCTTGTCCAGACCCTCTTACAGAGCCACAGGGGAACGGACCATAACAGATGATTCTGTGTGCTGTAGGGGAGCCGCCTGCGTGGTGCAGCCCACTATTTTTCAAGTGGTAGATTTGCCCATCTCTAGGCGTGAGCAAAAATGGACGACGGCAGAGCTCCCACTGTTCATCACTGCCTGTTGCTAAATTGATGCCACCGTCCTTGGATGCCGTCAGCTGTGCAGTAATCCGTATTGATGGCTGGGCTTTGGAGCAGCCGTTTGCCGGCTCTCCACCCCTGTGACTATCTGTTCTTTGTGGTCATGGCCAGAGTGGTGTATGCCCCCAGATCCTTTGACTGGGACTTCAGCATGTTCAAAAGGCCATTAGAGGCTTTAGAGGGAAAAATTCCCTCCATGAAGGCATTCTGAGGAGGCAGCATAGAATAATGGCGAGAGCACCGACTCTGAAATCAAGTGGCCTGACTTCATGTTTCAGGTCTGCCCTTTACTATCTGTGTGGCCTTGAATAAATCACTCAACCTCTCTGAGCCTTTGTTGTCCCTTCTGCAAGGAGGCAAAAGAGAATAACTCTCCACCTCAAAGGATTGTTTAAAAAACCCTATATAGTCTCTATGTATATTGAAGATAGATACACTGTTTTTGCTGAAAAGTACAATGCAAGAAGTCGTGATTATTAATACCATAGTCAATTATTTTATAAAGGAAAGAAAGGTACAGAAGAAAATCTCTCCGCTACACACATTGGTAGAAAGATACAGCAAGGCAATGATAAAGCTGAAACCTGCACTGAAGAGCAAAGAAGAAATAAGCTGCTCATTTCCATTCTAGGTGATTCCTGCTATTTCAGATGCACCGGTTAATCTGGAACACTTGGCACCATATGCCACAAGTGTAATTAGTGGCAGCTCCTCTACAGAAAGAGCAAATGAACCCTCCCTAAGCTTAAAATAAAAATCAATGCCGATGTTTACATCTATTCAGAGTGTATGGCTTATAAACAGTTAAAGGGGCTTTTTCTGTGGGAATCCATGGATTAAAAACTGTAGAGCACCAGGTGGGATGTGCTGGAAAAATGAATTCCGTCCACCTGATTGGCACTGACTACAGAAACACATGAGTAGCTGGAAGCAGCCTTCATATTTGCTAGAGCCAAAAGGGACTGCATCTAGTTTGTGAAATGCATGTCAGTAAAAAACAGATTTCATTTTAAGTAGGATGTTTAGACATGGTGCCAAAGCAAAGACAAACTCAACACACAAGGGAAAGCGAGCTGACCACCTGGGATGAGGGCCAGCTTGTATCTTCTTCTGAAATGTCTTTAATGATCTCAGCTGTTTTTAGCCCCACATGCTGTTTGTGAAGGGCCCAACTCCCACCATCTTCTAAAGTGGTCTCTTGTTTGTTCCATGCAAATCCTCACCAGCACGTTACACATGCTATGCGGGGGTTATTACAGCGAAGTTACCCTTTATCTCAGAGCTGCACATACTGAATGCTATACGGGGACATGCAGAGGAAAAATTCAGTACCTCTATGTGTTCTAATGACCTAATAGGTATTTTTAGTAACAGAAGATTTTTAATAAAGAATATAGAGGTGGTTGGTTCTAAACAAATATTTCTTTTGTTCAACAAGGAATATCTCCTATGATGCTTTTTTGACTTGCCAAGATGCAAATTTTAATCCAAAAAGTTGAACAAGATATCTTAGCATAGCTGTCGACCTTTCTCTATAGCTGAGAAAACCATGTGGCCTATAATAAAAGCCATAAGGAGATGTTTCTTCAACTTCAGGCAAAGGAAGAGGTGGTGACTACTTCAGATTTGCTTTTGCCCCTTCTCTATTTTGACTCCTAAGTTTTTGCATATTGGAAGGTGTGTTTACTCATTGGCCCTAAACTTGTTGGGTCCCCAATGTTGGGTCCCCCAATAATGGGTCCGTGATTAAAGGAGCAAGACTGATACAAAGCGAAGGTCAAGCAAAACTTTATTTCGCGCCAAGCATCAAGAATCAAACCGACTGACAAACGGACCGGTTAGGGCCGCCCCTTACAGAGAGCGCGACCACTCTCTGTTTCACAGACTAACTTTTATAGAGCAAAGGCCATGTGGTTGGGCCTGGCCACACACAGGTGGCCAATGAAATTGTAAAAGACAGAGAAAGCCGCACAGTCATGCTAGGTGACCAATTGAATTACCATTTACCCTAGTAGACATTTGAACCAGCCTATCACCTTGGTCAGAATTGGTGCCCAAAAGGTGCCCAAAGGGCGGGGCCCATACTCCTTGGTAACTAGGGAGACAGTATGCGCCCCCCACTGATCAGATGTCTCCACCTGGCCTGACCCACCCTTGTATTTGGGCTTTGTTACCTGGGACTGGTTTCCGGGACTTGTTTTTAAGTAAGCTCCCCTTGGGGGCGGGGGTGCAGCATCAATTTAAGTTTTACAACAAAATGGCAGTTCAACTTGGGTGGGGCCTCTCTGGCTGAATAGGCCCTTACAAATCCAGAATTTCAGGTTCCTTCAGTCATTAGCCAGAAGGAAGGGAATCAGGGCAGACACACACCGCCATTTATCTTCTTCAAGTACTACATTCAGAGGCCAATCAACAGGGCAATGAGGAAGAGGACAGGTAGCTAGGAGGGCCCCACTATGAGGTGAGATCTGTTCACAGCTGGGGCCCCACCTACACTCCATCCTGGAGGTGAAACTAGGGAACACTCCAGAAAGGAAAACTAGAGTTGTGTTTGTGTGTTTGGTTTTTTTAGCTCTCTATTAAACAGAACTGTGGATCTTTTCATGCTGGTATCTTTAGAGTAAAGATCTTTTTGCTATCTGGGGTTATGGAAATGAGACCAGGTGTACATTAGCCATCTATCAGGAGGCAGTGCTCCTTGCACAGACCAGGGGTCAGGCAAATGGGGTTCCAATTCAGCCTCCCCTACTTATCAGCTTTGTCAAACTGTACAGTCACTTTGCTTCACCAGCATCCCATCTCCTTGGCTGTACACTGGGATGAGCACAGTGTCTGCCTTGTAGGGTATGTTGGAAGGGTGACATAAGATCATTTTTCTTTTTTTTTTTTTTTTTAAGATTTTATTTATTTATTTGACAGAGAGAGATCACAAGTAGGCAGAGAGGGAGGCAGAGAGAGAGAGAGAGGAGGAAGCAGGCTCCCCGCTGAGCAGAGAGCCCGATGCGGGACTCGATCCCAGGATCCTGAGATCATGACCTGAGCCGAAGGCAGCGGCTTAACCCACTGAGCCACCCAGGCGCCCAAGATCATTTTTCTTAATGTGTCACAGACACATGTCGTAAATGCTCAAAAATGTGAGTTCTTGTTAGTTTTATTGTATGGAAACTGAGATGTGAAAAGTTTGGGAAAGGAAACAGTCCCCTCTATGATAACCCAAAAGGCCCCTGAGGTTGTGTTCTCACGTGGAGTATATCTGCAATTTCTCTGAGGGGCAACCATTTTCTAAACTGTGAGTCTTCCTTTGTCATGAAGACGTGAAGTATAATTATCAGTTGGATGAATATGACATGCCAATACATGAAGATACTAAAAACCACCACTGTGAATCTCCATTGCTTTGGTCACATAATTTTTGTCTGCAACAGAACTCTAGAGCACACACAGTGTCATCTACTTACGTTGTGGAAACAATGAGAGAAGCAAAATGATGCTCAGAGTCACACATTGAGCTAATGGATTGAGTCATATTTCTCTTTCATTCCATCTAGGTAATTTTCCAGAACTCTTTACAAAAGACTATATCAATATTAAGAAGGAATTAAGTGGGCTTTCAAGCAAATACAAGGGTATTCAAATATCTAAAAGAGTTTGTAAAGTCTGTGGTTCCTCATTTGAGAGATATGGCCAAGAACCCCTAACAATTCTCCCCCAACACTCAAGCTTGTGTTCCATACTCAGATGTGCACATTTTTTTTTTATTCTTCAGCCAGACTGCAGCCTTCTCAGGATTCTCTGGGTTTTCCCACAGTGATCCTTGTTGCCTTTATATCCAGCAAAGTGGCTGTGGTGTTCAAATCAGAATGACACACTGCTACAGACCTCAGGTTTCTATGCACAATAGCCCTTTGGGTCACTACAGAAACTCTGGGAGACTCTAAGCATTGGATTCATTCTCCTGGTGCAATACAATGTCCACAGAGTGAGTATTCTAGAGAAAAGAATCCTTCAGCTGGTGATACTGAGGTAAAAGCTGTGCATCTGGAGGAGGAATATTTATTTACTACTCAGTGCTTGGTGGTGACAAAATTGCAAAATTACCTGCTACAGCCATCCCCTCCCCTACTTGCAGCCTGCATGTAACTATCATTTATAGGTCACATGTTTTCAGAAACATATGATACAACTTCCAGCACAGTCAGGAGGCAGTTTAATGTATTGTAATGAAAAGACTATGGGTTTAAGAACCAGAGAGATAAAGGTTCAGATCAGTTCTGTCCTTCAGATCACTTGCCAGCTGTGTGTCCTTGGACAAGTAACTTAGTATCTCCAAACCTCAGTTAACTTCATATCTATCATACAGAGTTGTGTGAATTTTAGAGATATGTGTATTACACACTAGACCTACAATTGGATGCTATATAAATCCTGGTGATAATTCAAGTCAGGGTTTCTATTATGATAACACTCTTATGAAAAATATACATTCTTGACATTTTTAAATACTAGGGCAAATAACCAGCAATACAGAAAGACTTCGGATGAGCCACTGTAGACTTAGGAAATGAGGTACTGGCTCAAGGTCCTATTTATATATTGACTGATTAAAGGTATCAAATAGAGGTTGATAAAAAGCTAGATTTTCAAATACAGTACACCTGATTTTTCCATCTTCCTTGAATTAAAAATTGTAAGTGATAGATTTTTTCATTAGTATAACTTCATTAGAAATCACTGGCTGTAATTATTGTAGACTTTGACTTTGTACATTAAGATTCTCACCATAATTTCATTTGCATATGACTTCTAATCATAGCTCTTTTTACACAAAGAGAAATACTGTTTTCCTTCCAGCCTTGCTTACAGTTGTGGCACACGTTTCTCCTAAGCTCCTTTCCTCCCCCATCAGCACCAGGTCCCAGAAACCAGGCCTTGACCACTGAAGGCCACTGAATTGACTCCACACACTGAGTCTTGGCTGCAGGACCCTTGTGCAGATGAAGATGTCAAAAGGCAATCTACGGTGAGAATGACAGTGTGATTAACCAGAATGAGGCCGAAGTCAGAAGTAGCACGGACCACTGGGAAATTAAGGCACCAATTTTCACCGTCAAGATCAGCTGTGATAGGGAGGTATATCCTAGCAACAGCAGAAGTCTTAACCTTGCCATCACAGCAAAAACTAATTTTGTGGTGTTATCCGTTCCAATATCTTTTAATTCAAAAAGTCTTTAAACAGAGAGTAAATACTTACACATTTCTTTTTCTAGATCTGCCTTTTGCCTCTAATTGGGAAATCCTTAATTCGGTGAATTAAAAGGTCTTAACACAAATTTCCTTTCCTTTTTTTCTTGATGCAACTGTGGAAAACCTCATTGGAGAGACCAGGAAGGATTGTAACAGTTAATGTTAACAGCCTTCAAGAAGAAAATGATACTTAAAATCACCCTGGTGTATCTTAAACCAAACATAACATCCTTTATTATCTAGCTGAACAGTGTTATAGCATGCCCAGTTACTATGTTGATTCAGATTTACCATAGGGCAGCACCATGTCTTAAAACATAACTTCACATAAAGTGGTCACCCAATAAGAATGGAGGCTTTTTTTGTCCCTCGACACCAGAGTTTTAAAGAAGCTTGACTATGATGTATTTATATTTATAAAAATAAGCATCATAGGCCTTTAGCTGCCAGATCTGTTCTTAAGACAAGATAAATCAGCGATTTCATACACTGTATCAAACTGTCAGAACATGCAGTTTCTCTTTTGAAACATAAGCAAAAATAAAATTGCTCTTCAGTGAGCCTGATCCTCCAATTAAAGGTAAAACTGTGCTGAAGGCTAAAATTATTCTGCAAGTCCCAATATTTCTGGTTAGAAGTCCCCTAGCCCAATTCTCCAGGCTACCCTCCAAACCAAGAAATGCTCCCTGAAGCAGACTGTTTTGCTCAGCATTCATGGCAGAGCCCAACACTCACCAGAGAGCTAAGCGTTGCACAGGGGTCCCAGCCACAGGAAGAAGGGCCAAAGGAGGGAGTGCAGCCACACCCACAGAGGGAAGAGGAGAGCTTGGCCAAGAGGAATCAAGGATGCCAAGGGAGAAGACAGTTTTAAGAAAGAGCTAGGGAGGGAATCCATGTTGAATGAAGCCTACATACTATGAAGCATGTGGATTAATAGAAGATGTATTTGGAGGTTACTGGTGACCTTGAAGAGACCACTCTGTGCCTGGATAGAGGCAAAAATGCAAGGATGGAGTAATGAGAAGTCTGCTGCTGACAAGGGAAAAGAACCATGGTGGTTCAACTAAGCATTCAAAACTGCACCCACAGGGCAGAACATGGGCTCCCTACATGGTTGTCATGGCAGGATGCCAGAAAGCAAACCAAAAGTCTGTCCCACAGGCCTAGCAAGATTCCTAATTCAGGGGAAGAATAAATCCTTATACTGATGAATGGCAAATTCTCCTGATCCCAAAAAGTCATTCTTGAGCTAGAATATTAGTCAGTCAGTCAACATCCAATTTCCAAGTCTGTAGGTGGGGGGGTGGGGAGTGTGGGGGTGGGGGAGGGGGAGGCAGACAGGGAAATCCTTAGAGGAGGCAGCAGAATGAAGGATCCATTTGCATGTTTCCCTCAAATTCCAGCAAAGGATGAGATTCAGTTAAAGCAAGGACAATGGGAGGCATTTTACTGACAAGGGGTAACTTGGATTTTGTACACTAATGGCTTTTATTCTCTCTGGTCTTTATGGCTCACATTTGCCTGATGATGATGACTAAGGGCCTGGCTCAGAGCACTCTAAAAAGTCTTATGATTTTCCTTTAAAATGCTAGTGCAAGTTTCCTGGTGTCCTCTGTTTGGCAATGCTACTGTGGTTACTGCTGTTCTGATGCACGTGTGAAGCTGTGTCTCAAAAATCTGAAGCTTTCACTACAGTCCTCTTGCTTCCAGACACCCATGATCTTAGCCTGTAATTCCACTAGCAACGTGCAGGTCTCATGCCTGAGGATCAGCTTCTGCATTTCTCAAGCTGTTTGTGCTGCTGCTGAGCTGCCACTGCTAAAAATAAGGCTCCCCTCTCCCCTCCACTGCCTGCCAGAGTGGGCTGCCATCTGCCCTGGTCGCCCCTTCCCCACAGCTTCCTACCAGTGCTCAGAGCTGTCTGTCGTAGCACATTTTGCACTGAACATTTTTGTTCTCCATGTCCACTCAAAGCCTGCCAATCACATACTTTACTTTCACCTTCATTCTTCCTCTCAGAGATACAGTATAGTGAATGCTACATGTAGAGATTTGGGGACGAACTGCCTGAACTGAAACCTAGTTCTAATACTTACTGGCTGTGTGACCTCAAACAAATTACAACTTCTCAGTGCCTTTTTAAAGCCAGTCTTTAAGAACAACTTCTTCATTTTTTTTTTTTAAGATTTATTTATTTATTTTAGAGTAGGGGCGGGGCAGAGGGTGAGAATCTCAAGCAGACTCCACACTGACGTGGGGCTTGATCCCAGGACCTTAGATCATGACCTGAGCTGAAATTAAGAGTCTGATGCATAACTGACTGAGCCAGTCCCCTTAAGAACAACTTCTTTTGATGGCTGCATAGTATTCCATTGTGTATATATACCATCAAAAGAAACGAAATCTTGCCATTTGCGACAACATGGATGGAACTAGAGCGTATCATGCTTAGCGAAATAAGTCAAGCGGAGAAAGACAACTATCATATGATCTCCCTAATATGAGGGAGTGGTGATGCAACATGGGGGCTTAAGTGGGTAGGAGAAGAATCCATGAAACAAGATGGGATAGGGAGGGAGACAAACCATAAGTGACTCTTAATCTCACGAAACAAACTGTGGGTTGCTGGGGGGAGGGGGGTTGGGAGAAGGGGGGTAGGGTTATGGACATTGGGGAGGGTATGTGCTTTGGGGTAAATTGGAAGAGGAGATGAACCATGAGAGACTATGGACTCTGAAAAACAATCTGAGGGGTTTGAAGTGGTGGGGGGGTGGGAGGTTGGGGTACCAGGTGGTGGGTATTATAGAGGGCACAGCTTGCATGGAGCACTGGGTGTGGTGAAAAAATAATGAATACTGTTTTTCTGAAAATAAATAAATTGGAAAAAAAAAAAAAAGAACAACTTCTTTTTATAGCTATTTCAATCAAGTTTTTGGTGTCTTAGTTGTAGGAAATCAGGTAAGAAATGTCCTTTGTAGAATAATCTCTTTATAAGACTTCATTCCAAATGGCTGTGCTACCCATAATGGCCAATACCACTGTTTTGTTTTTATAGGCCAGACTTTCTGATGAATTTCTTCATCAGTATGTTATTGTTGGATTGTTTGCTTTGTTTTATGGTTTGTGTTTTTGCAGCATACTAAAATACCATATATTGACATAGTTCCCTGCTGTTCAGCAAGAGTGCTTTCACACAGAGTATATTATTAGAACCTCAACAATCTCATGACATAAAATGATAAATATTCCCTGCATTATCCCAATGATGAAACTCAGTTCAGAGGGAATCCGCTTTTCCCAAGGTCAAATGTATAGCAAGTCAGTGGCAGTTGGAATGCCACACACTGCAATGTCTGTCACATTAAAATAAATAAGAGACTTCACTCCCACTTTCAACTTGAATTGTTTGTAGCCCTTACTAATCTTTCCAAAGGTTTTGCAGTCAAGTTTGGTTGTATTTTGATTCACTCCTTGGGAAATTTCCAACGAGGATGGTAAATGTCAGTCCCTGTCAAAAGAATGGTTGGTTTGATGCAAAGTGATGTGTGAGCACCTAGAGGATGCTGTTAATTGATTCGTCAAAGCCTTTAAGTGTGAACAGGTGTGATGAAGTGTAAAGACGTACGTGGTATGGAAGTGGCGGAACTGTCACATGGAGAGGACTTTGACTGTCAGAAGATGCCTTCTTAACTGCTATCTCTTTTTCTGTCCAAACATCTGTGCCAAACCATCCTCTTCCATTCTTTCGCTTGTTTCCTACCTTGTTGAGCTATGGTAAAGATCCAATGAGATGATGTATGCCTACAATCAGCATAGAGTAAGTTCTTGATAAAAATGAATCAACATGATATTTGAGGAAAAATCTCCCACCTTGGAAATGGGAGCGAAAATTGCCTCAAGCATCCCCCATTCTAGTTAGCCTCCTCCTCCTCATATCTGCCTTTTCATCCACTTTCTATAGGTGTCTTCTCACCTTTATCTACTTCCTGGATAGTTTCCACATCTGTACAGTCTGAAGAAAGCAACAGGCCTTGACAACCAAGACTTTTGAAATACACTGTGGCAGAACACGCTTTTTACTTGGGGGCTGTCTGCTCTCATGAAAATCTGAGAGTCAAAGAGGGCCTGTGAACAGTCTGTGTTCAGTGAGGTCCCTGCAGTTCTGAACTGTGGGCAAGGAAAGGGTAATGCTGACTGAGCTTTAAAAGTGCAGTGGAAGGCAAACAAATTAATGATTTAAGGTTTTGGAAGAAAGACTTTTGAAGAAAGCTTGACAGTAACCTGTGGAACTTAGAGGAAAGCTCTACTCAGTGAAGGTTGGTTTCAGCAGTAAATTGGTTTAGACAAAACACACAGAAAGTCATTATGAGAGTGGGAAGCCCTCCTCACTTTGTTGGGGCAGTGACTGCTGAAAAGAAGTGTCCTTAAAGAGCGGCCTACTCTACCTGCCACTCTGTCTGCCTGTGCTCGCTCTCTCTCCCTCTCTCTCTGACAAATAAATAAATAAAATCTTTAAAAAAAAAAAAAAAAAAGAGCGGCCTACTGGCAGGAACTGGGCTAACTTCAAGGACAATAGCAATCCTCATTAGGGCCAGAAAGCCAGGAGCAGTGACGTGGGGGCAAGCTTACCAGGCTAGTTCCTGAGCTGTTTGCCTACAACTAGTTGGCTCAGTCAGATAGAGTAGAGAGCTAATGAAGCAAAGGGCAAGAGGTTGAGTTCCTGCAAAGACCAGCCAGCTTTATACTTTCTACTGCCATGGATTCCACCATCACACTAGACCAAGAGGCTCAAACTTGTGTGTTGACTTATTATTCATGTTTCTTAAGTTTATTCTCTGGGGATTTCACTAAATTCTTAGAAAAAGTGGAGATATGCTACTTATTTGGAGTCTCAACCAATGATCCAGGTTAGCAATAAGGCATTAATTCAATCATACATTTATTCATTCTGTCAGTCATATTGGAGTATTTATTCTGTGGAGGTATTGTGCAAGGTGCTACGGATACAGTGGTAAATGAGAAAAAGTTAGACCTATCACTGAAGTACTAGGACATTCAACACAGGAGAGAGGCCAACAGATGGTTGTATAGCCATCCTAGGGGAGGGAAAATGATTCCTGCCTATAAAATGAGGACAGAAATCTTTAGGAAAAGGTATCTACAAGAAAAAAAAGTTGCTGGAATAACCAAAGAGTTTAAAAGTATAGAAAAACGATTTTCATTTCTACTGATAATTTTGGGGTGAATAAGTGATACATACATTGATAATTAAGAAAATGACTAAGTATGACAATTAATAATTCTTGAGAAAGTATAAATTATATGAGAAAAGAAATGAGATCATAGTATAGGTAAAGACGTTTAAAAAGTTGCATATCATGGACTGGAAGAAAAAATATTGTTTAAAACGTCTATACTACCAAAAGCAATCTATACATTTAATGCAATCTCTACCAAAATACCCCAGCATTTTTCACAGTGCAGAAAAAACAACCCTAAAATCTGTATGGCACCACAAAAGACCACAAATAGTCAAATCAACCTGGAAAAAGAAAAAAAGCTGGAGGCATCACAATTCTGGACTTCAAGTTATATTACAAAGCTGTAGTAATCAAAACAGTATGGTACTGGTACAAAAACAGACACATAGGTCAAAAGAACAGGACAGAAAACCCAAAAATGAACCCACAACTATGTGGCCAATTAATCTTCAGTAAAACAGAAAAGAACATCTAATGGGAAAAAGAGAGTTTCTGCAACAAATGATGTTGGGAAAAGTGTTCAGCAACATGCAAAAGAATGAAACTGGACTATTTTCTTACACTATATACAAAAATAAACTCAAAATGGATTAAAGACCTCAATGTGAGACCCGAAACCATAAAAATCCTAGAAGAGAAAAGAGGCAGTAATTTCTTTATATTGGTCTTGGCAACTTCCTTCTAGATATGTCTCCTGAGGCAACAGAAGCAATAGCAAAAATAAACTATTGGTACAATAACAAAACAAAAAGCTTCTGCACAGAGAAGGAAGCAATTAACAAAACTAAAGGCAAACTACGGAATGGGAGAAAATATTGGCAAATGCCATATCTGATAAAAGGTTAGTATCCAAAATGTATGAAGAACTTGTAAAACTCAACACCCCAAAAATGAACAATCCAATCAAAAAATGGGCAGAAGACATGAATAGACATTTTTCCAAAGAAGACATACAGATTGGCCAACAGACATATGAAAAGACGCTCGGTATCACTCATCATCAGGAAAATACAAATCAATATTACAATGAGATATCACCTCATACTTGTCAGAATGGCTAAGATCAACAACACAAGAAGCAAAAGGAGTTGGTGTGGATGTGGAGAAAGGGGAACCCTCTCACACTGTTGGAGGGAATGTAAACTGGTGCAGCCACTCTGGGACACAGGATGGAGTTCCTCAAAGAGTTAAAAATAGAACTACCCGGGCATATGGGTGGCTCAGTGGGTTAAAGCCTCTGCCTTCGGCTTAGGTCATGATCCCAGGGTCCTGGGATCAAGTCCCACATCAGGTTCTCTGCTTCTCAGGGAGCCTGCTTCCTCCTCTCTCTCTCTGCCTACCTCTCTGCCAATTTGTGATCTCTGTCAAATAAATAAATAAAATGTTTTTTAAAAAATAGAACTACCCTACAATCCAGCAAGTGCACTACTAGGTATTTATCCAAAGGATAAAAAAATAGTGATTTGAAGGGCACATGCATCCCCATGTTTATAAGCAGCAATATACACAATAGCCAAAATATGGAAAGGGTCCAGATGTCCATTGACAGATAAATGGATAAAGAAGATGGATAAAGAAATGGATAAAGAAGAATAAAATCTTGCCATTTGTAAGATGTGGATAAAACTAGAGGGTATTATGCTAAGTGAAATAAGTCTGTCAGTGAAAGACAAATACCATAAGATTTCATTTATATGTGGAATTTAAGAAACAAAACAGATGAACATAGAGGAAGGGAAAGAAAAATAAATTAAGATAAAAACAGGGAGGCAAACCATAAGAGACTCTTTACATAGGAAACAAACTGAGGGGTACTGGAGGGGAGGTGGGTGGGAAGACGGGGTAACTGGGTGTTAGGCATTAAGGAGGGTACTTTGATGTAATTAGCACTGGGTGTTATATACATCTGATGAATCACTAAATTCTATCCCTGAAACTAGTATTACACCCTATTTAACTAAATAGAATTTAAATTAAAAAAATTTTTAAAGTTAAAAATAGAAGCACTACTAGTTATTTACCCAAAGAATACAAAAACACTAATTCAAAGGGACACATGCACCCCAACATTTATAGCAGTATTATTGACAATAGCTAAGATGTGGAAGCAGCCCAAGTGTCCACTGATTGATTGATGAATAGATAAAGCAGATATAGTGTATATACATGTGGTATGTGTATATATGTGTATGTGTGTGTATGTATATGTATATATATATGTATATGTGTGTATATGTATATATATATATATATATATATACATATAAAATAAAGTATTACTCAGCCAAAAAAAGAAGCAAAATCTTGCCACTTACAACAAAATGGATGGAGCTAGAGGGTATTATGCTAAGTAAAATAAGTCAGTCAAAGAAAGACAAATACCATATGATTTCACTCATATGCATAATTTAAGAAACAAAACAAATAAGTGGGGGGGGGAGTGCATAGAGGCAAACCAAAAACAGATTCTTAATGAGAGAGAACAAATGGTAATGGTTACCAGAAGGCAGGTGGTGGCAGGATGTGTTAAATAGGTGATAGAGATTAAGGAGGGCACTTGTTGTGATGAGTACCAGGTGTTGTAGGGAAATGCTGAATCTGTAAACTGTACACCTAAAACTAATATTACACTGTATGTTAACTAACTAGAATTTAAATAAAAACTTTTAAAAAAAGTTGCATAAGGGGAGTTGAAATTGTGACTGTGGGATGGGGAGGGGCAAGGGATTGCTGTCCTTCATTATAAACCTAGTGGTACCATTTGATTTTTTTAACTGTACATTTATGATGTAAATTTTTTTTTATAAATTCTATTGGTCCTTTATAAAAGCAAGGGTCAGCAGGCATTTAAAAATTGAAAAATAAAAGGTAGGTAGATATGATATTGATTCACAGTCTGCAACAGTGAAAACTGTTACCAACTTAAATGTTCATCAGTAGGGGATTCATTAAATAAATATCAGTATATCCATAAAATAAATGGAATATTTCATGGCCTTTGAAAACAAAGCATAGGTAGATATGTGTTGACATGGAAAGAACTCGCCATATCTTTTTAAGTGAAAAGATCAAGTTGCAGAAAGGATGTATCGAAGCATGTATGTACATATACATATGTGCATGCATATAATTACATCTGTGTGCATGTTTGTGCCTACATGGGAGAGTGTATGGAAAGATATAAAATAAACGATCAGCTTGGCTACCTCTAGGGAGTGCTTGGAGCGGGGTCAGAAGGACTCTCACTTTTTCTGTCTAAATATGTATTGTCTGTATTTTTATAGTGAGCAAGTACGACCTCTATTTTTGAAGATAAGCCCACAAAGATAGTATTTTAACAAAATACACGCAGAAGGGGCTTATTCATTTGCATCTGACTTCAGGAAGCTCAGCAGTAACAGAGCAGAGTAGGGCAGTAGAGGAGAGGTGGAAGTCATGTGGACCATCAGGAGACAGTGCTGGTCCAGGCAAGAGATGGGGACCTGAAATAGGACACCTGTGAGAAGGAGGGGAAACGTGGGAAAATTTTGAGTTAGAAGAGGTATGGCAAACGTTTTGCGTTGATTTTTCAGTAATGATAAGGAATTTGTTTTGTTTTGTTTAAGATTTTACTTGACAGAGAGAGAGCGAGAAAGCACAAGCAGGGGGAACAGCAGAGAAAGAGGGAGAAGTAGGCTCTCCACCAAGCAGGGAGCCCAATGCGGGACTCAATCCCAGGACTCTGGGATCATGACTGAGCCCAAGGCAGACACTTAACTGACTGAGCCACCCAGGCGCCCCAAGGAATTTGTTCTGATAGTTCATTTTGTGGTAGAAAAAAATGGAGAGGTGGCTGGGACCCAAAACTCCCCAAACTGTGAACAACCTGTTTAAGACCCTAGAGTATCTCTGTCCTGAGAATAAGTTGAACAGCTGACCAAAGTTTGGTATCAAGGCAGTTTGCGTTCACATCCCCCAGTGGGAAGACTTTGTGGTCAGCAACTGCAAGTTAGCCCTGGCAGTCCATGGTCTTTATTACAGCCAGGTCTCTCGGGGCCCTGTTCTGTTGGTTAGCACCTTCACAGGACTGCCCCACCTGTGATGAGCAAAAGCAAAGAAAGTCAATACCAACTGGCACACAAGGTATGCGTATGGAGGGGGTAAGCAGCAAAACCCCAACTGGCTGTACCTGCAGGTGTATTCTGAAGGTACCTGGGAATGCATGGAGCTGTAGAGGAGGGTGTGAGGGTGAGGTGACATAATCCATGTCCATGTGGAAGGTATCTCTGCTCAGCTCCCCTCCCCCTGTAGGGATGTGTAGAAGAGGAGGAGGAGGAGGGGAGGCCCTGAGAATATGTACCATCTGACAGAGCTATTAATAATCTTTGGTTACACAAAGGGAGGCCCAGAGCTGGGCCTAGAAGGAAGGGCAAAGGAAAGAAAAGGATGAACAAGTTTATGAGGGATGAAAGCCTGAATTGATGGAAAGAACAAAGAAACAACAACCAGAATAAGAATGTTTGCTATTAAGTTCTAAGTTGTTTGTTCATCTGTGACATAAACTGCCTCCTTTCACAAACATTTAGAAAAGTTTGTTATATAAATGAAGGTCTATAATTGTGGGTTTAGGGATAATAAATAAATCATAAATAAAATGCATAATTCTGTATCTGGGAGGGAAAAAATTAAACAATAATGGTCCATTTAGGACAGCTGGTAGATTAATTTTATCTGAATCTTAAAAGAAGAGACAGCTTATCTAACATTTAAGTTAGATGCTGACAAAATTAAGTCACTTGGACTATGCAGTCCACAGAGATCAGCCCTCTGGAGTAGGGAGTAGAGCAGAGAAGGAAAGGGAGGCAATGTATAGGGAATTCCCAGCACACAGACACACCACCCTCAAGGAAGGGTAGGGAAATGCAATTCTCACCTGTGCCCTGAAGGGGAGAAAGGGAAACATTTGTTGAGTAGCCAAAGTGACAACCACAGTAGGTTCACTGACAGAAGAAATTTCTCAGACTATTTAGAAACCAGAGCAGAAACAAAGGGGCTTATGTGGGTTTGGGGGATACTATTACAAATAGTCCTCATTCAAGTAAATTCTCTAAAATTTTCAGCTTATTATTGGCTCCTCCAAAATGCCCTGTAAAGCGGGATTCCTGGTCCCTCACAGCCCTGATGGCCATGAGCCAGGACAGTCTGCCTATTTGGATATATTGAAGAAGTAGTGATAAAGAGCAAGCCTTCTTATGTCCCTCATATCTGTGTAACACTTTGAACTGGACCACGCTTGTCTATAAGGACGATCTCATTTTGACTTCAAATGACTCCATGAGTGCACAGCAGTGTCTAGGTGGGCAAAATGTCTCTGAGAGGAGAAACGTCCACAGAGACAGAATGGGTGGGGAACTTACATGAGATTTTACAGTGAGCCACACCTGATACTAGGCCCAAGGGGTACAACTATGAAGAGCATCAGGTCTTCTGCCCCCTGAGTCTCCCTAGCTTGTGGCAATAGGGACCACCTTCCTTTTGGGATGAGAAAAGTTGGCACAAGCTGCATCCCCTCAAGCAGCACTAAAGCTGACAGGTTTCTGGAGCAGCTACTACCTGGGTGCTCACTGGTGCTCCATGCTGGGGTCCACTCAGGGGGGTCCTAGTGACTAAAAGCCTGAGTCCTGTAGATCTTGTCCTAGCTCATTTTGATTTGGCCCTTCTGGTGGAAGAGTTCCTGGGAGTAACTGATGCCAACATACAAGCATGGTAGTTGCTCTGGGAAAATGCCTGACCCCATTCTGACCTTCCAACCAAACCTCTAATTTGGAAACTGCATAGGAAATACGATTTCCAAGTTTGGCAACTATTGTGTGGCTCATTGCCCTTTGTCACTTCTTCCCCGCTCCCACCCCAAAAGTCTTGGATGGGCCTAAATGGAGAAGTCCTGGTTTCCTGTCCTCTCAGCTTTATCCAAATGTATTCACAGGCCAAAGAATGCCATGAAAACAAAAGCCACTCCTTTAAGAAAAAATGCATGGGTAGAAGAATCTCTCTTCTCCCGTCTCTGTACTCCTCCCATCCCCAAGGAGAATCAGAGGGGAGGACCACCAGGACGTATAATTCACCCCTGGTGTACAGATGGGACTCATGTGAGGCTCATGAGCTTCAAGCGGACACACTGACTGGTCAGTTGTCTGCAGAGCTGGGGATCCACCTTGACTGCCTTGCCCACTCTGCTAAGTGAGTGCCTGTCAGATGGTCTGGATGTGAATCCTGGATCTGCCTCTAGTATCCATGTGACCATGGCAAATTTCTGACCCTTCCTCTGATTCAATTCAGAAATAGGGAAATCAGGGTAAAAATAAAACTTACCTCTCAGGTTATAGACTGTAATCTCCCACTAAATATTAAGCACAACTATTACTGTTCTTATTGTTATTTTATTGAACATAGAGAGAGTTCCAACCCCCCTCAGCTATCCAAGATAATTACTGTAATTTCTAGAAGGTTTTCTACCTCCAGAAAAAGACTGGAGAGCCACAGGAAGTTTATGGACAGCTGATCTCCCTGCCTGGTAGAAGGCAGATCATTTCAGGACATTGCAGCTATCCCATAGAGGAGGGTCTGTGGCCTGGGGAAAGAACTTGACCTTTCATGTCTAGGCTCTGAATCCATACTCTCTGCTCCCTACCCATGTGAGCTTGGGCAGGCTATCAAACCTCTCCAAACCCATTTCCTTATCTATAGGTCAGGAACAATATGTAACCCCAAGGTGCACTTGTATGGATGAGAAATAATACATGTGAAGAGACTTGTATGGTACCCAGCTCAATGAATTATAGCTAATATTTTGATTCTTATTACATCTGATCATGATCAACCCTTGTAACTAGGACAGAAAAGTGCACACACATGCACACACATACAAACTCACACATTCCCTTCTCAGGACTAGAATGGCCTTGCTTTTTGGTGTGGTCTTCTCCTCTTGGCAGGAACTGGGTCCTGCTATTGATTTTAGGGGCACTAAGGAATAGATGGGGAAATGGATATGGAAAAATAAAATAGGAGAATAAAATAGAAGAATAATGACTAATGATCACACACATTTTGTAGTTTACAAAACATAAATTTCACCAAAATTGCCTCAGGTCACTTTTTTTTTCTATATTGAAGCATGCTTGACATATAATATTATATTAGTTTCAGGAATACACCATAGTGATTCAACACTTACATACATTACAAAGTGATTCCCCACTATAAATCTAGCTACCATAACTGACCATAAAAATCTGTACCTTTGAATCCTCTTTCCCTATTCCCCCTCACTCCCCATCTCTTTGGTAGCTACCAAATCATTCTCTGCATCTATGAGTTTATTTCTGCTTTGTCTTATTTGTTTGGTTTTTAGATTCTGCACATAACCAAAATCACATGGTTGGTAATTTTTCTTCCTCTGTTTCATTTCACTTAACATAATACTTCTAGGCTCATCCATGTTGTCACAAATGGCAAGATTTCATTCTTTTTCATGGCATCTCATGTCACATTTTAAGCAGTGATCTAAATCAACACCTCAAACAAGACTATTTTGAACCAGCAGCCTCACTATAGACCATAAGCAACTTTGTAAATGTTCTCTCCTTGCCTCTTGGTTAGTTTCTCTGTGTCACTAGATAGTTGGACAAGGATTACAGTTTGTACCACTAGACTTCAATTTCCAGTATCAGCCTTGTCCACTAAATCCTAAACTAACCACAATCTCAAAGCCTCTTAAGTAAACAGATAGCAACCAGTTTACCTGCCATGATCTACTGGTGTTTTGTCTTTTTTTTCAAATCTTATTGTAGGGTTGGTCTCAGATACTACATATATTAGACATTAAAAAGTAAATAAATAAAACCAGTAAAAATTGATTTCTAATCATTATACTCTATCCTGGACCATCACCTTTCTCTTGAAGTGACTTCAGATTAACACTAATTTACATTGATTTTTAAAATCTAAATTGCACATTTATCTAACTACATTCAAAACACAGGACCAAGTTTTACATTACTGTTTAAGCTTTTTGGAGAGCTTAACTGCATATCATTTATGGGTGATACTAATCTGTACTGAGAAGATCTTAGTACTTTTAGTGTTTTATATCATTTGATGTGGTTCCCTAGAAACTAAACAGTCCACTTTATATAGGTATTACTTGAGACCCTTCATTCCCTCATCTCCCTCACCACACCAAAACAAAAGATCAGGGAGAGTTGTAGACATTTGGGCAAGATTAGGTATGAGAAATTGTTCATAGGGAAGTTCTGATTATTATCTTGTACCTAGAACAGAACTCAGCACAAAAAAATAAGCACACTAACTATTAGCATTAGTAATATGCACTAATGGAGGGAACTGAGACATAGTTAACCAAAGTTTTTGATCATCTGACATTGCCAACGACATTCCTCATATTTTCAAGTGAGTTTCCTTACCATTTTTGGAATTCTCCCAATACCATTCATGTGCTTCAAGGAAAAATGGTCCATCATCCCCATCCCCAGAGTCACAAAATCTGATTAGTCTCGGATTCTGTGCTTTTTCTTACAGAGGCAGATAGTACATATTCTAGATGTTATAGACCAAGAGGCATAACCATGTAAAAAGTTAGAAACCATTCTTACATCTTAAGACATAATTAAAAATGGCTGGCTGGATTTGGCCTATAATTCAGAGTTTTGCAAGCCCTTGGTCTAGGCCATCATGATAATCCCATGATCTTTGCCAGTTATGGTAAGGAGTCTTGGTTTAATCCCATGGAACATTTCATTTCCCTGAGAACAGATATTGGTCTGGGGATGAACACATGATTTGAACACATGACCCAATATGACCAAAGAGAAGAACCTGATTCTACTAATGGGAGAACAGTTCTGTCTCTCTTTTTCTTTATCTCATCCTCTTTTTCTTTCCTTCCTTGCCCTTGCCTGTCTCTTCCTGGAGAAAAACAAGTAAGCATATTGCAACAATTGCTGATGATAGCCATCTTGAGGTGATTAGAAAAGTCAACCTGAGAAGAAAACAGCTCCATGGAGAATGACAGGGCTGAGAGAATCACAGAGAACAGAAACAGAACCCTGATTTATACATACCCTGTAGCCCATTCCACTTTGGTACTTCTTATTAAGTGAAATTTTAAAAAAGTATGTATTAGTTAAGCTAACTTACTCAAGTTGACTGTTTCTTGCAGCCCAAAGCATTCTGATATAAAATGAAATTCAGGTATCATCAGTAATAATTAATATTGCAACTTCTGTAGCTAATAGCCTTTGGCCGCTCATGTAGGAATTAACTGTTCTCCTTATACCCTCGAGTACCTATCATTTATTTCTGAATAAATGTTAAGAGCACAACAACTCATATCTGGAGAACCTGCTATGGCTAGGTGGAGATGTCTACCAATCACTTCTGTCAAAATACTACTTGCCCATCTCCACTGCCACCTCTGGTACTCTCCCCTACTCTTTCACCATACTGACAGAGCCAGATCACATTCTGAGCAGAAGTGTAGGAAATGTTGCTATTCCGTGTTTTAGAGTAGGCTAAGTTACTGCAACAGAGAGACCCCAGAATTTAAAGGAATAGAGAAGCTTATTTTTCTCACACATAACAGTCAAATAAGTATTGAGTTTACTGAGAAGGATTTTGGGGTAGGATAGAACTGGTGATAGTTCCTCAATTTTTAAGGGTAGCTTCTAGATTTCTCTGTTAGCTTTCCCCCCAGGGAGAAGGAAAGGACATGGAAGAGAGAATGTTCATGGAAGATGTTCTGAGACAAGTCTGAAAGTGACACACATCACTTCTAAGATTCCACTGAAGATAATTACTCTACTCACATGTACAAATCCAGTAATAGAAACTGGAAACTAGAATGTTCCTGGGCAACCATATGCCAAATAATCATTCAAATGCTATGGAAGGAAGGAAGGAAGGTAGATAACCACCTCTCCCACATGCTTGTGTGTTATTAGCCAGACCTCCACGCCACACAACCTGTGCACACATTCCCTGTTAAGATAGTCCTTCCCATTCTGCTCTAGTCTCAGGGTTATCCTCCTACATTGATTCTGTAGCTTGCTTTTAACCATTCCATTTGATTCTTCAACCCTGATGAGAAAGATTGGACGAATGTTAATAACTCCATTTTACAGATAAAAAAAAAAGAGGTTAAGTGATTTGCCTAATATTATCCAAGTTATCAGCAGAACTGAGGCCTGGCAAAGACTCTTTCCTTGATCAAATTCTAGACATGCTCCTCTGAGCCTGACCAGGACCCATTCCTGGGCATGTCCTCAAGAGTACAGTTTTAGGAAGAGTCCTGATCAGTCAGTATGGCCAAAATGCCCCAACCCCAGTATCTAACCAAAGTCCTCTTCCTCCTCCATCCCCCAAGCGGTGTCTAATCATCTGGCCTGCCTTCAGCCTAAGAATCTGCTTAGGGAAGTCCAGCCAGGACATCACCCCATCATACCCCTGATGTCCTCTTAGTCATTTGCTGTTAACTGACTTCCTCATCTTGCTCCTTACCTACAAATGCCTACTTTTCCTTGTTATATTTTGAGTTGAGTTCATTCTCTTTCCCCTACTGCAAAATCCTATTGAAGTAGTCCAGAAGAAAGCCTGTCTTAGCATTTTAATTTTTTCAATTTATTTATTTTCAGAAAAACAGTATTCATTATTTTTCCACCACATCCAGAGCTCCATGCAATCCATGCCCTCTATAATACCCACTACCTGGTACCCCAACCTCCCCCCCGCCCCCCGCCACTTCAAACCCCTCAGATTGTTTTTCAGAGTCCATAGTCTCTCTTGATTCATCTCCCCTTCCAATTTACCCCAACTCCCTTCTCCTCTCTAACACCCCTTCAAAAACTGGGCAGAAGATATGAACAGACACTTCTCCAATCAAGACATACAAATGGCTATCAGACACATGAAAAAATGTTCATCATCATTAGCCCTCAGGGAGATTCAAATTAAAACCACATTGAGATATCACCTTACACCAGTTAGAACGGCCAAAATTAACAAAACAGGAAACAACATGTGTTGGAGAGGATGTGGAGAAAGGGGAACCCTCTTACACTGTTGGTGGGAATACAAGTTGGTGCAGCCTCTTTGGAGAACAGTGTGGAGATTCCTCAAGAAATTAAAAATAGAGCTTCCCTATGACCCTGCAATTGCACTCCTGGGTATTTACCCCAAGAATACAGATGTCATGAAAAGAAGGGCCATCTGTACTCCAATGTTTATAGCAGCAATGGCCACGGTCGCCAAACTATGGAAAGAATCAAGAATCAACGGACGAATGGATAAGGAAGATGTGATCCATATACACTATGGAGTATTATGCCTCCATCAGAAAGGATGAATACCCAACTTTTGTAGCAACATGGACAGGACTGGAAGAGATTATGCTGAGTGAAATAAGTCAAGCAGAGAGAGTCAATTATCATGTCGTTTCACTGTCTTAGCATTTAACAAGTGTCATGAATAGTTTTTTTCTTGAGCAAACCAGATTTCAGGTATCCTGGTTTAAATTGGGTACTTTTTCATGAAGACATAGACTAGTAAAAGCAACTCATACATACCTTCACTCACATACTCTTGTCCATGAAACATCAAGAAGAGACCACATGTCAAAGGCACAAGAAAAATATCTAGCCAGAGAGGAATCAGAGCAAAAGCTCTGGAGGAAAAGAATAGTTGTTTTTGTGTTTTCTCTGCAGCCTCTCATCCATTCTCTGCTCTGCCTTGTGCTATGGACGCATTTCCTGGGCTCCCTTGCTGGTTGGTTTCCAACTGGATTCAGCCAATAAGAAGCACCACAAGAAATCAGGAGATGGGGTATCTCTTCCCTCATCCTTTCCTGCCTCTCTGGAAGTTATTGCATCCCTCCATATCTGCCCTTTACCAGGAATACCCTCCCCCTTGGCCCTCGGAGCTCTAGCCATACTTTTTTCCCCTTGCCCCTTTAATCCCAGGGGTGATAGCCGTTCCTACCAATTCTTGTCTCTGATTGCCTCAACATCCCTCAATGATTCTTTTAACCTTGACTTAGCCTTGCCTCCTCCATATATCGTCTCTTCATATGAACTATCTGGGGTAAATTATTTCCTTCAAGGACACTGAATGATATAGAATACATGGATGACATCAGATTTCTAGCTAGAGGGAAGTATTGCTGAGAGCCATTCCCATTGCTGAGAGTCATTCTCACTTCTGCAATAAGTACAGTATTATTCTAACATAACCATCACAATAACATTTATCCTCCCCCAATTCAACATGTAGGTACCACTTCCCTACAGGGAAAGCTGGCTCCGCCTTTAGTTCTAAAGTTGAGTTTTGTTTTTTTTTTTTTAATTCCCCCTCTTTCTTTTGCAGATGCAGCTTTTGGTCAATGTTTTGTGGTTTGTGGTTCACCTGCTGGCAGCAGAAAACACTGAGATGTTATTTATGCCAATCAGAATTTCTTTCCAGTGCTAAGGATGCTCAAGCAAATTTTCACCAGGGAACATGAGGGAGTACCATCCATTAAAAAAGGATTAATGATTGCAGGCTTTCACCCTGTCTAAGAGGCTTTTGGTAATGTTAGTGACAATATAATAGCTAACATTCACTGCGAATGTATTTTGTGCCAAGCCTGTTCTCAGGACCTTACAGGTATTTACTCATTTAATCTTCATGAAGGAGGAAGGGACTGTACCTTGGGAAAAAGAGATAAAACTTTTATTCTGACTTTAGAATCAGAGAACATTGGAATAGAAGGAAACTTACAGTTCACTAAATTTATCTTTCTTTCTACAGATGAGAAGAATGAGACCCAGAAATATGATATGGCTTCTTCACATCCATTCGGCTAACTGGTAACAGAGCTAAGATGCCACCCTATATCCCTCTTTCTTCTCTTTCAAACATATTAAATCTACAAGTCAACATGAAGCCAAAAGTTATCATCTCGGCAACTCATGAGTCAGTTAGGTTGACACACAAAAAGGGGAAGGAGTCTCAGTAAAAGATATTCCACATCCTAACTCTTTGCACATTAACTACAATCAGTGATTGCAGAGAAAATAGACATGGTAGCTAAGCCCTGGGATCCATGAGATTCAGAGGCACTTCTGAGGCCACGTGGTACTTTATCACCAAGATGAAGGATACTTCCTAAGACAAACTGAGACTTCTGCATGTGAACTTATCATTGTCCCTATTCTGGCCTAGTGATGGTCAAAATTAACTCTCTAGACAAGGCTTCGGCAAACTTTTCCCATAAAAGGCCAAATAATAAGTACTTGACTCTCCAGGCCATGTGGTCTCAGTTAGGACTCAATTTTAATGTCTTTCAAAGCTCCAGTCTGCTATGTTTTTATTTAACATTCATTACTCACAGTGTGAATGCCATTGTTGTACTATTTGGGGAGAGGAATAAATTAGACACTCTTTCAATACCTGACTTCTATGTCTGGCAATATTGCAACATAAATTCAGATAATGCCCTGATAATACAGCACACTTAACAATACTGGATAAAATATTAAAAAAAAAAGTATGACTGTACTGATGGAAAAGCAAGAGAGTTTATTCAAGATCAGAAAGAAAATGTAGAAAGTGGTAATCCATAAGGGAGAGTGTTGGAGCCAGCATTTGCCCTGGAGAAATAAGTCCATTCTGACAGTCTATAATCTAAGTTTTAATAGACCTCTACAGGAAATAGAATACAAAGCCTATGGCCTGGGTAAAGTTAAGAATTTGGAATGAAGCCTCACCTAAAGTCATAATTTTCAAAGGATAAAATCTTCAGTGGGGGGGGGGCACCCTACAAAGGAAGGTGGCTGTGATACATGAATGTCTTAGTCTTAGCTCTAGATGACTGAACAAAGGGAAGTTACCTCTGTAAGCTACACTCATGCAGATGAAGGCTAAAAGGTCTACTAATTATCTGGCTCCCCCCAAATGTAAAATTTTAGTTTAAATTATTTCTGGATTAGCAATACCACCAAAAACTAGGAGAAATACAAGTCTTTTATGGAGGAACACACTTTAAGATCAGGTCTCAAATAATTTCCACAGATACATCTGTGGTAGGCTGAACAATGGTCCCTCAAAATGTCCATATCCTAATCCCTATAACTTGTGAATGTTGCCTAATATAGCAAAAGAAACTCTGCACTTGTGATTAAGTTAAGGATATTGATATGGGGAGATTATCCCAAATTATCTGAGTGGGCCCTAAATACAATTACAAGTATCTTTGTAAGAGGTAAACAAATGGAAATTTGACACAGAGGCTGTGACATGAAGACACTGCAGAGAGAGATTTGAAGATTCTACACTGCTTAAAGATGGAGAAAGGGGACATAAATTAAGAAATGCAAGCAATGCCATTCTAAAAGCTGGAACAGGCAAAGAAATTTCTCATCTTCCAGAGCCTTTGGGAGTGTATAGACTTGAAACAACTTGGCTTCATTCCAAAGAAACCCTTTTTTGGACTTCTGACATCTAGAACTAAAAAGGAATAAATCTGTATTGCTTTAAGCCACCAAATTTGTTGTAATTTATTTCAGCAATAATAGGAAAGTCCAAGGAATGTGAGCTCTCAAAAAGAAAACAAAAACCAAAACTACTAATCATACAAGGAAATAAATTATCATGAGAAACAATCTGCAAAAACAACATACTACAGAATCATACCAGAAAATAACAATAGATGTTGAACTTGACAGATGTAGAATATTAAATAAGATTGATTAATATGTTTGAAGAAATAAAAGAGAGAATTAAAAGAACAATAAAGGAACAATATCATAAAGTAAGTCAGGTAGACATGAAAAAGAACCAGATAGATTTTTTTTAAAGATTTATTTGTTTATTTTGAGAGGGAGGGAGAGAAGCAGGGAGAGTGTGTGCACACAAGCAGGAAAGGCAGAGGGAGAGGGAGAGAGAATCCCAATCAGACTCTCTGCTGAGTGCAGAGCCCAACACAGAGTTCAATCTCACAACAGAGAACATGACCTGAATGGAAAAAAGAGATACTTATCCAACTTCACCACCGAGGCACACCCAAATAGAATTTCTAATGTGAAAAGTATATTGGCTGAAATTAGAAACTTAATCTATGTGCTAAACAGATTAGACAAAGCTAAGAAAAAAAATTGGTTTACTGGAAGATAGACACAAAAAAATTACCTAGCTAGACTATAGCACAGTATAACAAAGAGATGAAAAGTATGACAGAAAAGTTAAGAGACATGGAGGATAGAGTAGGATAGTCCAATATCTGCTTAATCAGCAACCTAGAACAAGACAAGAAAGAGAATAAGAGAAAGACACTAAAATATTTAATGAGATAATGAATGAAAATTGTCCAGATACGATGAAAGTTATCAAGCCCTCAATTTTAGGAGTCTCATCATATCCAAGGCAGAATAAATAAAGAATAATCCACACCAAAACACAGTATGGTGAAACTACAAAGAAAAGAAAAAAATTAACAACTGACTTAGTAAAATAGGAGTCCAAATTCAGAAGTATCATATTTTTAAAGAGCTTAGAGAAAATAGCTTTCAACTTCTATATTGCAAAATTATTTAAAAGGAGAAAGGAATAAAATTAAAATATTTTTACATAAACCAAAGTAGAAATTTTACCTCCCAAAAGTGTGAGTAAATGAAATTTCTTTTTTTTTTTAATATTTTATTTATTTATTTGACAGACAGAGATCATAGGTAGGGAGAAAGGCAGGCAGAGAGAGAGAGAGGAGGAAGCAGGCTCCCTGTGGAGCAGAGAACCCGATGCGGGGCTCGATCCCAGGACCCCGAGATCATGACCTGAGCCAAAGGCAGAGGCTTTAACCCACTGAGCCACCCAGGCACCCCAGTAAATGAAATTTCAAAGACAAAAGTAAAATGATATAAAATCTCAGGAAGAGAAATGGAGAGTAAATAAATTAGAAAATTTGTAGAAATATGTGGGGATTAAGAGGACAAGAGCAAATAAATAAGCAAGAAAGGAGGGGGCTAAAGTTGTTCACATTCCTTATATTATTTCAGAGGGCAGAAAAGATGCTGATAAATATTAGACTTTTACATATGACGATTAAAGCTTCTAAGGAATCATGAAAGTAATATAAACAGAATTAAGATTTTCAAATGAATTAAAAAAAATATGAGGGAGAAAATATCTCACTCTGAAGCTAAAAAAGAGTAATAAAAAGCTAGAAAAGATAGGGCAAATATAAAGTATAACTATACTAGAAATGAATACAAATGCATCAATAATCACAAACATTGTAAACTGACTAAACTTTCCAGGCAAAATACAAGGATTTTCAGAATGAATTTTTAAAAATATAAAATCCTGCATCATATTATTTTCAAAACAACACCTAAAACATTATGGTAAAGAAAAACTGAAAATAAGGAATGGAAAAAGATAGCAGTAAAACTCTAACCCAATAATTGGGTTATATTACTATCAGGGAAAATATATTATAATGCAAAAAAATTACTAGAGATAAAATTATTACTGCATAATGATTAAAGGTCTAGTTTATCAGGAAGATAAAACAGTTGTAAATTTTTATGGTCCTAATAATATTGATTCAAAATATACAAAGTTAAATGACAGAGCAAGAAGTTAACAAATCTGCCAACATAGCAGACTATTTTTAACACACCTCTAAATAATTGATGAATCAAGCAAGGAAAAAACAAACAGTAAGGATATAGATTTGAGTCACACAGTTAACAAAGCCACAAACAACTCCTTCAGATTATCCCATGTTTCCAGGCATAAATGGAACATTTACATAAATTGTTCCTGTACTAGGCCATAAAGCAAATCTCAATAAATTCCAAAGTATGAGGACAGAGACCATATTTTCCAACCATAGTACGATAAAGTTAGATTCCACAATTAAATGGTAATTAAATAAGACATACTTTCTGTCCCCAAGAGGCTTATACTCTAGAAGCAGAGACAAAGAAGGAAGGAACTGCTTAGAATAAAAGGCAGGATAAGTTCTAATAGATGCAAAAAGCAATTCTGAGGAGGCATAAAGAAAGATCAACTGATCCCAACTGGGGAATCAGGAGCAGTCTAACAGATATGCTAATATCTGGACTGTACTTGAAAGATGAGGATGGGATGTGGGGGAACAACATTCAAGGCAAAGGTACAGATTAAAATTGAGTGGTCAGCAATTGAAAGATGATCATTAAGGTCAGTTTTTCTAAAGATTATTAATCTTTTTTTTTTCCATAAGCCTCTTTGGCACTCTGATGATGCCTGTGGGTTACCTTCCCCCATTTTTTTTTTAATGTGAATTATAAAAGAAACCAAATGTAGTGAAATACAGTTATAAAAATATTCAGAAATATACTTTCTTTTGTGTTGATTTCAAAGTCATGATGAGCTATAAACAATGTCTTTCAAGATCCCTGCAAAAAGCATAATGTGATATGAATATATCTGTCATTTCTGTTGGTGATGAAGTCACAGTACCCCTAATACTATAGTCGTTAGGTTCCTGCATTCATTATTAATAGAAATTTCACTTAAAAGTTAATGAAAATAAAGATGTAATTTTCTCCCAGTATTTGGTCTATTAAAGGCATAATAGGAAATAAAACACAAACCTGATCATGACATACTTTAGGTGTTAGACTACGAAAGGGATTTGAAGTTTTTGTCGGGTATTGCACAGATTTTGATGCAACAAGTTTTGTGTTATTTTGTTGTGGATTTCTTTTTTCCTCCTGCACTAATAAACTATTAAGTGTGTCTGATCCTTTAATATATACCCTTATAGTACAATAAAAGTGACAACTGTGATTTTGGCTAGGAGTTGTATACATAGACATTTCTTAATTTCAAGGCATTGAAAAGGTTCTAAGATTCAAGGTATTCCTATGATACCCTACTGCATATTATAGAGGCTGAACTGTTACCATTTTCAGGATATCACATTCTAGTCTTCATCTACCACCTCATGTTTGCATAGCAAGTCTGTTTTAGTTGCCTGAAATGCACATGCCTCATTTTGGTAATCTACTTTAGTCTATTTCTGTGCACTGAAAGACAGTCCAATTCAGTATTCCACACTTCAATATTAATTTGTCTTTTCAGCTATTTCAACAGAGGATGTGTGTCCTCTGCTACAACTTGGCTCAAATCCATCCGTCATTTTATTGACCTACTGGAAACAATGTCCAATGCATTCCAGCTCACAGATTGAGTTTGCTTTAGCCACACACGAAACCAGGACACTGTTAAGTGTCTATTTTTAAAAAGAACATTCACAATGACAGAGATTTTCCACATGGAAATGAATATACATCATAAAAACTAGCATATGGAACAAGAATGGGAGCTTTCAAAATTTCAAAGATAAAGCATATTACTTAAAATTACAATTCACTGTGGACTCAGATACAGTCTTGTGCATTCCCTTTAAATGCTGATTTATAAAGGGCATTTCCCCAGTAGTTTTTGGAGAAGCACTCAGTGACACAGGTAGATAATTCTGAAATACACTCTCTGTTTGCTACAAAGAAAGAGAACCAGGCTATTTGGGGGAGAGGGGAGCAAATTATTTCCCAATATAAAATTTTCCTTCAGTAAACACATTTATGAGACCAAGAGATGAAGGTGATTTTTTTTTTTTTAATTTCTTTAAGGACATGTGATCCTTAATGAAATTGTACACAGAAAAATCCAATGTAAGTATAATTTTGATCCCTCTTATCTGTGGCACAGTTCATTGCATTATAAGAGAGGTGTGCTGTTATTTATTTTGTGATTTACATGGCCCGAAACAAATAAGAAACTGGCAAACATTCATTCTATAAATGTGAAGTGGGCAGAATTAGTGGGATTTTTCTTAAATCCCTAACCAGGAGGAATGCAGGGCTTTATTTATCAGGTGAAGAGGAGGGCTCCACTGACAGGACAAACAGAAAAGGCCCATTGGAATTAGGCTCTGTTCATCATACTCTGTTTACAAATGCCTCCTTCTCTAGGCAAGAAGCAAATTACTCAGTATCAATCTGAGGGTTGCTCTGCCTAGGAAAGCTACCTAGTATCTTCTCTCTTACCCTGAGTTGCTTTTTTATTTTCAATCACATTATTTGCTCTACTCAAAAAAAGGAAATAATTCTCAAAGTGAATCTCTTCCAAGGACTTTTAAGAATAAAAGATTCTCTCCATCTTCCCTCAAATATTAATATGAATTTTGGAAAATAGTCATTTCAAAAATCCATACTTCACAGACTACTATATAGATTTCTAATTATACTTTAATTTCAAATCAATTCCTACTTTTGCCAGAAACACCAATCCTAAAAATTTTTGTTGGTTAATTCAATACATGAAATTTATAATCACAGAATATTTTAAACATTAATTTAGAAAACTAAAAAAAAAAGTAGCTATAAAGAAGTATAATTAAAGAGAAATACAAGACAACCTTTGACAACAATTATCTTCAGAAAGGACTAAATTTCCAAACTTTAATTACTGGCTATAATTTATTTCTACAAAATTAAGATTTCTTCTCAGGCACAAATTAACTAGCAATTTTTCCTGCCATGTAGATTGCTAATCTGGGTTCAAATCTTAGCTCTTTCACTTTCTAGCTGCCTAACCCTGTAAATCACAATCGCTCAGAAACAGTAAAATGTGAATAAAATTATCTCCCTCTTAGGTTTGAGGATTAAATCAAATAATTAATGAGAATATGCTTTGTAAGCTATAAAGTGTTACTGAAAGATTAAGTATCACCAGTGCTTTTTAAAGTATAAACTGAGATATCATTACTCATATTTGATATATTACAAAACGTCTCTCTCAACCTTTTTGTCTTCCTAACCCCCTCTTCCCTCTCTAAATTGGCATGAAAACTTATTGTTTCTGCCAAATTAGTCTGGATGTGAACAGCCATTTATTTAAAGATGTGCATCAACACTATTTGCAGAAAAAAAAAAGTGCCAGTACATGGCATTACAAAAATCAGTAGACATTTTTATTAGGTCAATATTTGACAGAGAGTATTAAAACAGATGCATGAAAATGCCATTTATTTTTTTAGATCAGAAAAGGCAAAATATTGGCAATTTCATATGATCAACCTATTATCTATTTAAATAATAAAAAGAGACCTCAACTCTCTAAGAAATACTTAAATGAAATAAAGCGTTAAGAAATACTTAAATGAAATAAAGGGTTGTGACTGTCTTGAACACACATACACCAAAAAACAAAGAACAAACGATCTTCAAACATCAACCACTAGTAGCATTTTGTTTCACCTTATTCAATTGTTTTATCATATAGTCTGAACTAGAATTTAGGTCTTTTTAATAATGAAGTTACCCAACAAGCTTGAAAGAGTCCTGCTTAATAATATTGCACTAATCTATTGTAAACATTTTTTTAACTTTAGACAGTTTTCTGCTTATGAAAATACTGAACACTCCAAAGAAAAGAAAGAAGGCTCATTGTATGAGATTTGAAAAATACACAAAAATATAAAGAAGAAAAAATTCTTTTTATTCTCAAAATATTTAATTCCAAAATTTTTCTCTACACTTATATTTGGGCATGGTTGAAATGAAATTATACATGTAACTTTGCACTCTGCTATTTTACACTTAAAAATTTTATTGTAGGGGCACCTGGGTGGCTCAGTCAGTTAAGTGTTTGCCTTCAGCTCAGGTCATGATCCCAGGCCCCGCATCGGGCTCCCGACTCAGTGGAGAGCCTGCTTCTCCCTCTGACTGCCGCTTTGCCTACTTGTGCTATCTCTCTGTCAAATAAATAAATAAAATCTTTTTTAAAAAATTTATTTTAAGTAGCTTTCAATGTTAATTCACTTTCAGTAAATATTATTTTTATAGATAAGGTAATTTCTTATTATATAGGTGTGTTATGTCTTACTGAATCTTTCCACAATTGTTAGACACAGAGTTTTATATTCAATATCTCAGTGAACATCTTCATACATACTATTTTCTCTGTTTCATATTTTTCCTTATGATGAAGTCTCAGAAATAGAATTCTTGGGTAAAAAGCAGGACTCTTTTTAATGTTCCTAATATATATTGTCAAGTGCTTTCCTTAATTTACATTCTAATCAATAGTGTTTGAGAATATTTATTCAATATAAAACATTATCATCTCAAAGTACTATTAAATGTTTCAGTTCTTGCTTGTTCACCCTCCTACAGCTACGAAGTAATATAGATTATAAATATGCAGTTTGATTATTTTAATTCTTCAATAGAAAGTTCTTTCCCCACTGAAGAAATTAATTTTACTTTAATGTTATTTGTATTATTTTGACTTACAAAATGTTCTTTGACCTTGTCACTATAGTACCAATTAATGGCAAATATGTTTTCAGTTATTTACATGGTTATTTACTTAACAGATAGTTACTAAGCATCTATCCAGATATTTGGTAACAGTTACTTGATGTGGATGTAAAATAGTGGAAATTAGAGACAATAAACAGTAAACCAACAGAAAAAGTGATTTTACACAGAGGTAAGTGCTATGGAAGAAATAAGTTTATTACAGAGAGAACGGGTAGGGGTACAACATTTGATGAGATGGTCAGGGAAGGCTTCTCTGACCATGATGAGGTGACATTGAGCAGGGACATACATAATGAGAAGACTCTACCCTTACGATATTCAGTAAGAATCAAGTCCTTGAGGTTGTAATAAACGTACAAAATAAAGAGAAGAAAATAACAGACTACTTAAATTCTTATAATTCTCTTATGAGAACCAAGACTGTAGCTTAAAAATTCAATGAAGGGAAAGTTTGAGCCAAGACAACCACAAAGGGCACATTACTAGTTTCATTGGGTATGGGGTGTTTTTATGTTAATTATATTCTAATGAGAAAAGCCACATGTAAATGAAGCAAACTGCCATTAGCCTAAGTAGCTACAGTATGGGAGGAGACTGGGAAATGTTTGTGCAATATACAAAAGATGAGATGTCAAGAAAATTGTCTTAGGTTGTAAATGAATGAGATCTTCTGAATATTGGAAATGGGGAAGTTCTTGATAACATGGTTAAGGTCAGTGTAAAGAATCTGAATGTTTTCTAGAATCCACATTAGCTCAGCCCCTTGACCAAGTGGATTTTGCTGCAAGGGAGGAAACTTCAAAAGTTAAGAGATTTTCAAGCTCATCTTTTTTGTAGTTTTAATGGCTGCATGAAGGTTTCTAGCAAAGAAGGCAACATGTTACTCTGAATGATAGGCCTATTTAATATTGCCACTAAGGGCGGTCAAGCTCAGCCAAGGTTTTCCATAGACAGATGGAAGAGTTAAAATAAATAATAAGTGTTTGAAGACTATTGTCTGACCACAGAAAAAGGAAGTTGAATCATATTATCTCTGAATTTTTCAACTATATATATAATCAGAAGATCTCATAATATGTATGTTATGGTAGCTTGTGTCCAAAATGGCCACCATCAATGCCTCCCTGTCTGCCCACGTCATTGCCTCATTGAGAGGTAAAATCTATTCTCCCCTCTTCTTTAACCTGGGCCAGCCTGAGTGATTTGCTTGGCTAGCAGAGTGGGATGCAGGTAACATTCTAAGACTATTGAGGCTAGCTCATAAGAAGCCTTGCAGTTTCTCCCTGGGCATCCTGGAATTTTCTGGGTAATTGAGTTACCATGTAATTGAGCTACCATGTAAAAAGTCTGGGGTAATTGAGCTAGCATGTAAAAAGTCCAGTTATCCTGAAAGTATCATACTGTAAGAAACCTAAGCCACATGGAAACCTGCAAATAGAGATAACACATGGGAAGAGTGGTCAAGGAGCACTGACGCACCAGACATGTAAGTAATGAAGCCATTTTGGAAGGGGGTCTTCCAAACACTTTAGTAAAAAAATACCTATTTTCTTGATCACTTAATTACTCATTCTTTCTATTCATTATTGTAGAGAGTTTAGATTAATAAGAATTAGGGAAAAAGTAGTAAATTTTATTTAAATAATTATCTTTAAAACACTCCTTCCTGGGACAGGAGTGAATTATTTCAAAGAAATATCATCTTTCAATTTCTTCTTCTGAGACATTTCCAAAGTGCAAATAAAAGAACCAAGAAGAATACTGAACAATATAAAGACAATACAGTATTAAATGTCCAGCTAATAGTGAATCATATGATTCAATTCAACAGAGAAGGCTCCACTAAGTCTGTAATAAAAAAGTAATGAGTTTTATAACAAAACTGAAAAGAAATGCAGATAGAAATCTTTTCAGTACAAAGACAAGAAGGATTTACAATTGAACACTGAAAATGCTCCCAAGTTTGAACACCATGACTGATGAACTCTGAATATTCAAAAATCTTTAGTTGAATACATTAATCAAAATACACAGTAGTATAACTGCATCTCATCATTTTGCCTCTTCATGGCTGCAGTGTGAAATGAGAGCAGAGAGGGGAAAAGAAAGTGCAGTCCAGGGGAAATGCACGCACTCTCCAACTTGTATTGGGAGCAATGGCATTTTGAAGCTGCAAAGGACCTGAAAAAACAGAATTCACCTTCCTCATTTTCCAGTCGAGGAAGCAAGATACTCAACAAGAGTTAGCTGCTCAAGGACACAGAGCAAGTTTTTATTGGAAATAAAATACGAATCTAGGAATTCTGACCCCAGACTAACAACCAGATTTCTTCCCCTATAATTACTTAAACTACCCAAATTATTTTTATTTTTATTCGTGGTTTTTTTTAAGATTGTATTTTTATTTATTCATTTATTTATTTGAGAGAGAGAGTGAGCAAGAGAACAAGTACAAGCAGAAACAGGGGCAGGTTCAGAGGGAGAGGGAGAAGCAGACTCCCCACAGAGCAGGAAGCCTTATGCAGGGCTCCATCCCTAGACCTTGGGCTCATGACCTGAGTCAAAAGCAGACACTTAACTGACTGAGCCACCCAGGTGCCCCTTTACTTATGTTTCTTTCATATGCATTCAAAGAATAATATTTGGATTTATTCTACATAATTAATAAGTGAAAACATAATTGGTTATCTACCTATGAACAGGAGGAGAAGGAAAGCCGAAGGCCAGGCTTTGTCAGGAATAACAATGGAACATTTTATGTTATAAGATACCAGCAGCTGTGCTTGTTTCCATTCTTTTTGCCTTCTTCCAAGAAAACAAATCATATCCTGTTGTGCTCCTGCTTTTTGTCATGCCCTGGAGATTATTTTAAAAATGAATAAAATATAATCCCTGATCTCAAGGAGCATAAGTTTGGTCTATAAGTTTTCTAAAACATTAAGTTATTATTTAAAAAATGTTTAAAATAAAACAAAAAAAGAGGGTCTTTGATTTGATTAATTGTCCCATTTCACATATTCAAAATCAGACAGCACGTATTTCTTGGCTGGAAAAAAAAAAAAGAAATCCTTCAAAACATCCAGCTATAAAGCCACAGATATGGTTTGTCATGAACCTAGACAGCAACAGTTTAATACAGGGTGAATGAAATCTAAAATCCATCTTCTAGTGGAACCAGTTCTTACAGAATATAATTATTTTTTCATACTAAAATATTAAACCACCCAAAAGGCTCCATTTTTTTCCCATGCTAGTGCATCCTGGCATCCCAATGTGGACGAGTTTTCAGTTACCAAGTCCTTTGGATTTAAAGGTCAATTAGTTTGGTTCCACTTTAATTAGAAGCCATCATAATAGTGCTGTGCGAGTAATTTATAGAGGCATAAATATTGACATCAATTTTTGTCAGATATTCTGATATCATAAACATCATGTAAATCTAGGCACCAGCAATCAATTTGCACATAATAGACAAATTTTATTAGAACTGTATGACTGCACTACTTGGTTTTTAGAGTCCCTCTCTTCTTGCTACATTAAATCATCGTTTTAAATCATGTCATAATGTTCCTCACAGCAAGCAATCAAAAACAGAAAATTTAAGTTTATTGGATCTTTGCCTAATTTAATGATTTTTCTCCAGAGTTGTGCTCTCTTGGAGCCCTGCAATGAAGTTTTGGCTCTGTGCCTAGAAACACCTCCATGTTGTTCAAAACAGGGTGAGGCACAAACTAAAGCTATAGCAAGGAAAAACACTTGCTGCTTCTAGAATCTGAAGAGACTTCTGTTAAAACTGTTTGTGTTCCGTTAGGATGCCCAGTAGGGAAGCCCTCTGCTTTGCTCCTCACTCTGAAAGGGGTAATCATGAGTCACTGAACCACAGTCCTCAAGAGCTCCAGCACTCAGATGTTTCTCAAACTGAAATCCATGGATGTATTTGCAGAGGTCCTTGAATTCCCTATGAAAATGTTTTAAATTGTTTATTCATAATTAATTTCCTTATTTGTTATCTCTGCTGTTCATCATCTATTTCCGTCTCCTAGAATATAAACTCTGTTAGGGCAGTGATCTTGTCTGTTATGGTCTCAGATAAATCCCAAATGCCTAGAATAATTCTAGCCCAAAGTGAGTACTTTTTGTTCAATGGTCTAATTAAAGAAAATTTTATGTCATTTGGATGCCAACCACCTAATGGGAAGCAGTCCCAGAACTTCAGCACCAGCATTTGGGAGCTGCATTTTATAACTGTGCTACACCAAAAAATAAAGTTTAACGTTAAGGCAGTATGCCTCAAACTGGAAACCATGGGCCCTGGGCTCTATGGAAATGTTCATAGAGGTCCACAAATTCTGAAGACAGAGAAACACCAGTCAAGTCCAATTCACTCACTTTACAAATGAGGAAACTGAGGCTAAAAGGGGCAGGCTTTCTCAAGGCTGCTCAGTCAGTGTGAGAGCCAGAATTAGCAGCTAGGTCTCTTATTTCTTGGGCTCCCTGCTTTTCTCATTCTACTGTACTAATTTATCTTGGACTTCTTGGTCTTCCATTCAAAAAATCCTAACTATTAAATCCCAAACCAGAACCAATCATTTCAGTAAGGAAAGAAAGGCATTTCATTGTCAAAGGTTATTCTATTTCTTGCTTTTCAGTATGTTATTATTTTATGATGCTGACTTTATTTTTAAACCTTGAAGTATTTGTAATTTTCCTATGTTTACTCTCTTGGTTGCTTCTTAGTTTATGCTGTCTTGACTAGCTTATGAATAATCTGAGGACCTGACCCATGTTTTTACCATGTTATTTACCAACATCCAACTTCCAATGGGTTTTAACTTTCAATAAATAAAAATGTCCAAGAATCATTTTTTTGGTATTGAGAACATCAAACCAACCTGGACTTAAGTTCATCAAATTGGGAAGAACTCGCAAAGGCTGAGGAATATCCCTTCTAATCACATCTTTCTCTAAATAACTGATTTTTCTGCCTTTCTTTCAAACCTTCACTTGACCCAGAAAACTCCTTTTACACATGGAAGTGCAACCCTGGGTTATAGATCACACCAGTGTCCTAAAAAGAAACATAACCCAGGGGCGCCTGGGTGGCTCAGTGGGTTAAGCCTCTGCCTTCAGCTCAGGTCATGATCTCAGGGTCCTGGGATTGAGCCCCGAGTCGGGCTCTCTGCTCAGCAGGGTGCCTGCTTCCTCCTCTTTCTCTGCCTGTCTCTCTGCCTACTTGTGATCTCTTTCTCTCTCTCTCTCTCTGTTGAATAAATAAATAAAGAATCTTAAAAAAAAAAAAAAAGAAAGAAAGAAAGAAAAGAAAAGAAACATAACCCGGTGTGGTACAGTTGGGTTGAACAAAAACACTGTCTTAGAATGTTGCTAGGTGTCTTCTTCAGTCATCTTTTTCCTGCTGATTTGTGTTAGTTGATAAAATTAAGAGATTTATCACTCATTCAAAATGATAAAAAGTGATTTAAGGAAATCATTGAGATAATTTTTTCAAGACTTTATAAATTATTCAGCCAGGCACAATGCTCCATTAGAAGATCTGTAGACTGCTTTTCACAGCATCACAGAGTCATTGAGTCAGAGCTGGAAAATATTGGGATCATCTGATTCACTCCAATAAAGAATAAACTGAAACCCAGCAAAGGGAAATTATTTGCATAAGGACATCCAGCTAGTCAGTGTGAGACTGGGATTCTAAGATTTCTCTTGCTTTGAAAACATACAAGTAATTTATATTCAACAAATATCTCTGTTGTGCTTATTATACTGCTAATGGAAAATTCATGATTTAGAATCTAATATGTTTCAAGGATTTGAGAATTTAGCCATTTTAGATCAATGTTTCCCTGTGGGGCATACACAGATTTGCCCCATGCTCTCTCTGATGATATGTTAACCAGTACTCTTCCTGAGGATATTAACCATCCCTTTATTGTGCTGAAAATGCTTTATATTTCATTAGGCCATTATTATATTTTGACAAAAAATGATGCATTTACCAAAAAAAATGACTCAGAGACACAAAATTCACTATTTCTGGATTTTCCATCTCAAGAACAAGTCAGCCATATTTTTCTTATCTCTGTTGATTACATTGACCTGGTCCCTACTGACTTCTCACTGAACCAGTCAGTTTGTTGGCATAACCAAAGTTCTTAGGTTTCATGGTCTGGTCATTATGTTGGGGATGAGGTTGGGGTTGGGGTGGTAGTGAGTATATTATGTGTTAGAAAGACTACAAAAGTGTTGCAATGGAAATTTGAGCCATCATAAGTATGTTCCTTGTTCTGTATAAAATAATGTCTCTGGTAAAGAGTCAGAAAGATGACTATGACAAAGATCATGCCTTCCTGGAGTTTACAATCCAAGCCTATACACAGATTCTGGTGGAAATGACAAGAGAGTTAACAGCAAAGAATTTCAGGAGACCAGAGGAGGAGACTTATGATGGGGGCTAGGGTAAGGTGGCGATTAGGGATAGTTTAGAGAATGCAGGGTCATATCTAGATGCCATAAAAAACTGAGTATGCATGTGTGTGTATCAGTTGGGTGTGTACCGGTTGTTTTTGTCTCCACCCAGGCCGTTGCTGAGCAGTTAGGGTGTATGAGCAGCAATTCTGCAGAATTAGATTAATCATTGGGTGTTTGATTGCTTGCTTCATGATCAATATGGAAATGATGGCTCCAGGCAATATTATAGACTCAGTCCCAAAGTTTAAGTTGTAAACAGGCTCTTCAGAACTCTTGTAGAAAATGGACTTCTAAAACAAGGAAAAGTCTTTGAAAGTCCTTGCTCTGAAAGGGGCAAAAAGACACAGGTTGGTCTTTGTAATCATACTCATAATTAGTGCAAATAGTGTTAATTTTTAACAGACAAAGGTCAAAGACAAACTAATAAATAGGAAAAAAGTAAAGATTTGAACATTCAAGGCTGAATATGTTCTACCTTAAACATCCAATCATTAAGCCCTGTCAAGTGCACTCCAAAGTCTTCCTTTGTCTACTCAATATCCACTCCATAATAACTCCGTAATAATAACCAGTCATTCTGCACATTGCAGCCATACAGAACTTTCCAAAGCATAGGATCATCTGGCTTTGGATGATCCTATGCTTTGGGATCATCTGGCTTTCCTTAACATCCTGCAATAGATCCTCATTGCCCATCTAATGAGCTCCAAGTTCTTGAACACGATATTCAAAACTTTTCTTTTCCCTAAATTCTCTTCCCTTCACCCAAATACATCCAAACTCTAACAATGGTTTCTTTAATATGCCATGCTGGCTCATGTACTCATATCTTTGCAAATAATTTTCTCTATATTTAGAATTTTCTTCCCTTATATCTACCCAAAGAATGTCTAATCATTCTTCAAGGCTCCCTTCAATGATCACTGCCTCCAGGAAGCAATTCAACACAGACCTATATTGATGACCATTAATCTGTACAAACTTGTGGTAGTATGCATCTCTTTGCATTACAATATTTTATTTACATGCCTGTGATTTCATTGAGTGTAGGGACTCTCTTTCTCATGTTTGACTCTCAGAGCACTCATCAATTTATAGAATGAATAGAAGTCAAGCATTTGTTACATTAGTTAAGACTTTATGCTTTGACTACAGATTCGATGGTTTTTTGTTTTATTTTAAATAAAGTTGCCTGAGCTGCGACCCCTGAATATTAAATGAAATTCAAAGATGCTGCTGAGAAATCAAATCATTTTTATGTGAGGGTGATCACTAATAGCCTTAAGCAGAATGGAACATTTATTTTAAAACAAGTGACAGATCTTGATAACAGTAGGACAAACCAAGGGACAAAATCCCTTGTTAGCTCCTTGAGAGGAGGGATTATTTTCTAGATTTTTCCTTATCACATTCAACACCTTATAAAGTATGGGACACATAGCAAACCCTCAATAAATGCTTGTAAAGAGAACAAATAATATTATAAACATGGCAATTAAACTTTATATCCTAAACTTGCCCTTATTGCCCTTATTGTCCCTTACCTCAGATCATGACTTAAACTAGCTAACACAAAATTTAGTCAACAATGTTAATCTCAACACTAGCTGCCATGATTACCTATTGAGAAGCTTTTCATTATCTTAGTATAGCAAATCTTTTATATTTAAGATCTATTTGCATTAAATATCGGTGATATTTTAAACCTATTTTCCCCATATCATTTTGGACCCCAGTGAGTTATTTAAATGATCACTTTGTGGTCAAAGATGCTAGCTCTGCATATGCTTCTATGATACCTAGCACACAGTAGGTCCTCAACAAATGATTACTGAAATGAAATAGTTAATCCACTTTATCAAAATCAGAATTTAGCTATAATACTCATGCACAAATACACACAAATATATGACATTCTGAAAGACAGAAAGAATATTTGCCCAAAATAGGAATCACTTAAACTAAGCAAAAAGAATAAAATGTGCATTTTAAAAAACTGAGACAGCCAAATGAAATAGTTGAAGAAGCATAAATTGGGTGTCAGACAGATCTGGGTTCAATTTCTAGCTCAGGGACCTTGGGTAAAAGTTTGTATTTCAGTTTTCTCCCTGGCAACATTGGATTAAGATCATCTTTTTAATAGTGGTCAATATTAAATAAGCTGATACACCTGAGAGCACTGACCACCGCGCCTAGCACAAACCAGTTACTCACTGGTAGTTGGTTGTAGTATTCTTTTTTTTTTTTTTTAAAGATTTTTATTCATTCATTTGATAGAGAGAGATCACAAGTAGGCAGAGAGGCAGGCAGAGAGAGAGAGGGGGAAGCAGGCTCCCCACTGAGCAGAGAGCCCGATGTGGGGCTTGATCCCAGGACCCTGAGATCATGTCGGGAGCCGAAGGCAGAGGCCTAAACCACTGAGCCACCCAGGCGCCCCTGGTTGTAGTATTCTTAATTGGCCATAATGGCTGCCTAAACCTTTCTTTCTGTTTTCTAGTGTAGCTGTTGCTATTAATGATGAGCTGTTAGAGAATCAAGACCCTTTGGAGTAGTATTTCTCAAACTTTAGCATGCCACACAATATGCTGGAGAGCTTTTTAAAACACAGATTTCTGGGCTCCATCACTACAGCTTCTGATTCATTAGGACTGGAGTGGGGCCAAGAATTTGCATTTCTAACAAGTTCCCAGCTGATGATGCTAATCCTGGGACCACTCTTAGAGAACCACTGCTTTTGAAAAATTGTTTCTGCTATAATGAGAATTACTGCAGGAAGGGAAAAACAAAAACAAAAACAAAAAAAACATTTATGCGTTCTTGAGTGTGGATATCTTTGAGGGCCTCCTGGGGCTTGGATATACTGGAATGGAGTAGTCTCACCTGGCACCTCGACACAGGGAAAGATAGAAATTACTTCCGGTTTGCCAGTGGTTCTCAATGGAGAAACCCAGAGCAACCATCACATGGGCTGAGAGGGGATGACGGGTAGAAGACAAAAGACAGGAATTCTCAAGGCTCCCAACCATCTGACTTCTGCCATTTTCAAAAGCTCTCTTTCACTGACTTTATTGAGAGAAAAAAAAAAAAAGAGCTACTTTGGAAATTACATGTTTTGAATGTGTATTCATCTCTAAAATTGTATAATTATATAACCAACATATATACCGGGACAGAATCAAAGAGAAGTATGTATAGTTTCTGCCATGGAATATCTCAGAAATAGGGTGTCTGGCAGGCACGCTAAGAAAAAAAAAAAGTGATCTAACATATCTAACATATCTAACATTAGTGCCATAATAGAAAAAGGTGAAAGTATATAAAGCATATATCCTGTATATAGGAACACAAAACACAAAGACTAATAATAAATAGGCAATGCATTTGTGGGGTTTACTGTAAGGTATTGGTCTGTTAATTTAATTCGCACTGCGACATATGAAATAATCAGTATGACTAGTTCCATTTTACATATAAAAAAGCTGAGGCACAGAAAGGTTAAATGAGCTGCCCAAGGTCACACAGCAAAAATGTAGCAGAATCAAGATTTGAAACTAGGCAATCCTGCTCAACACCTTTGTTCTTAACCACTATACTATCTGGAGATGAAATTAAGAAAGATAAATGGAAAGAAAAAATGATTTATGAGACTAGTTCAAATTATCATCTGCAAATTATCTTTCTTCCTTCTTGTATACCTGAAATCATCTTAATATTAGACTCTTTCTGCTCCAGAAACTGAAGTGGTAGAACCATTATTGCATTGCCATATCCTAATATAAGATAATCTAAAGAACCACATTGGTTATGCACACGGACTTCTATTATATTGCACCATTTCCCTAAACATCTACAGCAAAGAGATTCTCATAATAAATTATGTCTCGGTCCTGTGCATTAGTGCTGGCTGCTCTCCCACAATGTCAAAATTGTAAGCAATTGGCACAGAGTCATTGTGACAATATGTAAATTACTTGTAAAGGGAACTTGATTTTGTGTAATAAATGCTATTTGAATCTTAATTTGCTAACAATATTTTAATGCAGTAATTGAGGTCATGAAAGACGTGGGCTAAAGATGAAACCATCTATAACTGTCGACTTTAAACAGGACTGCACTGTCCAGGTTTATAAAATACTCCAAGGAATTAAAAGGCAAATGCAATGCTTATATTTGCTATGAATTAGCATTGAGAGGTAAGTGTAGGAAAAAAGATATGATGGACTACAGGACCATAAGAGGGTTTGGAAGAGGTGATCAAAGGTTTTTTTCTGACTCTAAAATTCCTTGATTCTAGGATCAATGTCCCCTGACCTATCCAGGTCTTTCTTTAATGAAAAAAAGGGACATCTCATTAAATCACACGGCCCCAGTTTAATTCTTAATAATTTGAGGCACCTCCTCACCTCCATGCTTTCATAATTAATCACCAAGCTTCCTTTGTCTTCTCAAAGAAAGCCCTCAACCAGTTGTCTGCCCAATCTTCTTTCTCTTTTCAGTCCAGCTCTCTGATCAAAATCAGGTTCAGCATCTGTGAAATTGACCCTCAAGTGTGAAATTATTTTTTAATGATAAAGTGCCAAAAGTGTTCTGTAAGTATAAGGTATTAATTGAGTGTTATAATTATTATTATGCAGCTACTTCCCATGGTGATGACCTTTGTTCTCCTCTACCTCTCCTTCATCTGCTCTATTTTATGGTCTGTCATTTTTGAGGTTTAAAACCTCTCTTCTTTTCTGAAACCTGAGACTCTGGTGTTCTTTCTTCCCTTGAGTTCTGCCCTCTGTGAACAGAGCTAAGTTTTCTCCAACTGACACTGGAGAGAAAGCCAGATTTGGCTCTGATTGGGGCCAACAATCATTATTTCCCCTTCTGCATGTAACCAAGCAAAACCCATGTTGATTGACTCCCACTTACACATCTTCGCCAACCTCTGGAACAGGAAGTTCTTCTGAAGGGAGCCAGTCATCAGCAAAGACCTGAAAACAAACCTCCCTTACCTTAAACCTTTTTCTTCAGAAACCTAAAATGCTGTCCTCTCATTATCACATTGTGTCATGAGTCCTCATTCAAGACCTGTGCCCTTGTTGAATATAACCTATCCTATCTCTACTCACTTACTTCTGGCTTCTCTATTCAGATGTGTACCTCTTCTTGTTCCCCACCCCCATCCTGTTCACCATCCCGGTACTAGCCAGCTTTCCAGGCCATGTTCAAATCTTACTTTTGCAAGGAGCTTAGAATCAACTCCTTGGTTTCATGTATTTCTTCCCTTCTTGATTCAAATCCCTGCTCAAAAGTTATCCCTTCTAGAATTAGCTCCTTCCTCTTATGGACTTCCAAAGAACTTTGCTTGTAATTGTATGAAAACACTTAACATACTGCGCTGCAAGTATTGTTTATATGTCTCTTTTTGACTGTATTGTATATTCATTCTAGTAGAATATATATTTTGTTCATTTTTGTAATTTAGAAAGATAACAAAATCTGATTTACAGTAGATACTTGATAAACAATTGTTGGATAAAATAATGATTCCCCAGAGCTCTGAATGTGTATAATGTTGAAACCTCTCTTTATATGCTCATTTATACTTTTGTCCATTTTTCCATTATTCATTTGTAAGTTTCTTTACATATTCTTCACACCAATCTCATCAGTTAAATATATTGGAAATATTTTCTCCCCATTTGAAACTTGTCTTTTTATTTTGATATAGCTCACTTACTAAGATGCTAATTTTAATATGGTCAAATTTACAAATATTTTATATGCTGTACCTTTTGTGTTTTGTTAAAAAAAAATTTCCATACCCAAAGGGCATACAATTCCAATTCAGAAAACTTGGGTTTATATCCATATTCTACCATTTATTTTCTTTGGGATCCTGGTCAAATTATTAAATTTCTGTAGCCCTCTAATCTTTTTTTCCTATGAATAGTGAGTATTATGTTACTTATATAAAGAGTTGTCATGAGGATTAAGTGTGAATGATGTTTTATATGTAAAGTGTTAAATGTATGTTAATTGTAATACTGGTTAAGTTTATTTTTATGCAACTCGTGTGGCCTGGAGTTTCCAAAATGAAAAGAGTACCAGAACAGGATTCAGAAACCCAGAATGTCAGACTACTCATTTCTGCCACGACCTTTCTGAATATCCTCAGACATGATTTTTAACCTTCATCAGCCTCAGTTTAGCATCTGTGAAATGGCTATACAGTCTGTCTCCTTAAAGCTGTTTTGAGCACATGGTAATGTTTAACAAGCAGGGCTGGAACTAGGGTGCAGTGAGTCAGGCACGCACCTGAGGTACAAAATTGAAGGGGACACCAAAAAACGTTAATCAAGATAAATAATATTTTGATGTAATATGCTTAAGAATTAAAATTAGTGCCAAATTCTGTGATGAATCAGATATCAAACTTTTAAATAAAGATAGGATTTTATTTTTAGGAGGTATTTGTTTTCCACATTTAAGAAATTTTCTTTTCCATACATGAGAAATTACTACTCACACAATTATCTATTTTAGAATGGCCAGAGACAGAACCAGAAACGTGGGGGTAAGGTTATCCTTGAAGCTTTTTAAGAGCACTTGCAAACACTTGATCTTTGTTCTCTTCAGCAACAATAGATGGTGACTGGTCCCTGCTCAGCTGGCCTGTGATGGTGTTTTGAAAGCTTTGGAAGCCTGTTTCCAGCTGATTGGCTATTTTCACTATTGGTGAGTTACTCTGTCTTAATCACAGCTGACTGATCTCAGCTGGCCATGTTCTTTGGCCCCCGTACCTCTTTCCTCTCAAAGCCAGTGCTAATAGCAAAGGTGTCACCTTCCCCTGTGACTACCGCTGCCTCCCTCTGCCTAAGGAACAGCAAGGCCAGGAAAGGGGCTTTCTCATAAACACCGAGCATTTCCAGCACATGGTAAATAATCAACTGAAACTCAGCCAGCTGCTGTCAGGATTGGCGGGCGACAGGATTAGTGACAAAGACAGTTTAGGGGCTGGGGAGTGTTTTAAAACCTTATAAATGCTGAACATTTCCCAGCTCTGCATGCGTGGAATGCACTAATAAGTAATGAGCTGGATATAATTTCTAGCTTTGGAAGCACCTCGTGATGAGATTTACCGAAGAGGCAGAGGAGACTCCCAGATCTGTAATGCACATTCAGGGGGCTGAGACAGGAGGATAAATGTACTGTATATAATAGTCGAACATACCTTCTGTTTTTACTGTTGTGAATATTGACTTCCAAATGGATTTAATCAAAATCAATAACAAAATGTACAGTAATGAAGTAATATAAAATGCAGTAATGTATAGGCCAAGAGGTTGAATATGGAATATATTAACAGAAAAGCACCTTGGCAAGAATAACTCATCCCTCTTTCAGAGTCTTTCTTCACCTAATGTAAGACAATAAGAAGGAGAGGCAAAGCTCTAGAGCAGGCCACAGAGTGGGTCCTTCAGAGAACTTAAAAAAAAAAAATTATCTTCTTAGCAAATTCAGTGAGACAGGATTGGGCTATAGCTGGAAAAACAAAGAAATCTGTTTATAAGATCAGAAGGCTGACCTGTGTGTGGATGATCCAAACATTGCCCTTTCAGGTTGGCTTTTAAAGGGAAACAAAATGACTGATTTATAACAATATCATAATGATTTTCTAAAAGTTAAGTAATTCTAAAATATTTTATATATACCTTTGGAGCATACACATGCATCCTAAAGTTAAATGGCAAAGGGCACAATTTGTTAAGAATTGTTTACTTATTAAATTTATATCCTAAGAGGTAAAAGAGGGAAATGTATTATCTAGAATTGGCCAGAAAGGTCCAAGGTGATTTTTGAATAATCAATATTTTCCAATATCTGCTATCACTTTAGAACAGAGAAAAATAACTGATGCTGGCATTCATGAGAAATCTGGTTTTGTTTTGTTTTCTTTTCTTTTCTTAAAGAAGCTTCATGATTTTCTGGCAAAGATTGACCATAATACAAAGATTTCAAGAAGTATTTTACCAAGAAGGAATAACATTCCCATTTTATAGAAAACCAAACTCAAGTCTCAGGATAATAAGTCTCACCATAAATCACTGGATGAACACCTTCACTCATTCATCATTTCTATTTCTTTCTTTACAACTTCAACTTATTTCCCTTCTCATATTTGGCTGTTACTCCTCTCAATTAACCTCTGTGTTACCATCTGCATTCCCTCATTTCCTTCCTTCTCTGCTTTCCCATTTCTTCTTTGTCTGACCATTCCTATACTCTAGAGAAGCTCTGAAAGAGGAAAGAATAAAGGCAATAAACAAAATAACCTACTTTTAATCATGGGTAGAATAGCAGATTTAAGACAAAGATACCATATTTTGAATTACTTCCTCTTAAAATGGATGAAAGATTCCAAAACAAAAACAAACAAACAAAACAACAAAGAAAAGGAGGGAGGGAAGAAATTAGAAGGGGAGAAAGAAAGGAATGAATTACCAGTGTTTGCTAGTGCATTCCTGCAATGATTAATGTGAACTTCCCCATGCCACTCTGGGGTAATGCCTGAGCATTATTGGAGACAAGCACTGACATACAAAAACATTATTAGAATCTGAGCAGCACCAGCCGCTTTAGGGGCGGAATGGCTCAGAATTCAGAAATCAGGCACGGACCATCGAGGGTCTAGTGGCATTTCCTACTCATCCTCAAGGGACTGCACCGTGACTGGAGTAATAGAAGTCAAAACTTCAATCAGGCCCTTATTAGTTACTTTGCACACAGGATATGAGGTGCCATTGTTGGTGGCAAGTGAGAGCTATTGCAGCTTAGAATTGACAACGCGTTTTTAAAAGCTATCTTTGACTGCTCAATATAAGGTTAGGAGCAGGTCATGTACCAGGTTTCTTACCAAATTAATGCTATCAGGGGAATTACACTTAAATGGAATTCTTTCTATCTAAACAATTCCAACTAGTTTCATCACTGCTTCTTCTCTCCATCCCTCCCTGTATAAAATAATTCCAATGAGTAGACACCTGGAATAATATATAAAAAAATCAAGTAATCAAACAAAGACTTACCACCAGGCTTGTGCCCTTTATCTAAGTTAGCTAGGAAACCAATGCCTCAAATATCTAGTAATTTTTGGGCAAGTGTCAAATAATCTTTCTTTGACATCCTGCTTCTTGGTACATAAACTTCATTCAAATGACCAAGAATAAAATGTACATAGATTCTTTTATTTGAGAATCATTTCCCTCATCTATTTTTCATTTAAAGAGCACAGTGGTGTGTTTAAGAGGTAGCTTCCTAAATCAGCCATCAAATACATGTAGGAATCTAAATCTAAATCTAATCACAGCTTATTATTCCTTACTTAAAGGCAAGATGCCTTTATAGCATCCATTGTTTTTTTTCCAAGTCTAACAACTCTCCTGTATAGTATTTCTGTAACAAAGAGTCACAATGTCATTCCTATGCCAGTCCAATGAAAGACGACTTCATTATACTTATGTCTACCCACACATAGTAAGTGGGATAATTAGAAGTGTTCGTTTTCAGTAACTGAGTTAGTGATAATTCTTTAAACATCTATGTGCCCACATCTAATGTGTGTGTTTGAGAGGGGGCATTAGGAGTAGGAGAGAGTTTATAAAAGTAGACTTGAAAGGGAATCAAAGAAACATAGTAAAAGTGACACTGGATTGACAGAAGTGACCTTGAGTTGCTACAAAGCCCTGAATTCTAGATATCTCTAGATCTAGAGATCTAAATATCTCTAGAATAAGAGGTATTTCCATTTTACCCACAAAATGATACTGAGTGATTATAGATTCTTAAGCTAAGAAATGATGAGATAAAAGCTATGTTTCAGGAAGTTTTTTTTTGTTTGTTTTTTTGTTTGTTTTTATTGTGGATGCTTGGCAATTCAGGAGTAGAAAGGAAGGACAAGAGAACAGGAGTCGATGGGAAGGAGATTGGAAGCCAAGGACATGTTAAGGATGCTTATTTAGACAATAATCCACAATAAGGTAAAAAGAGCCTGCTATGGACTGAGTGTGTCCTCCCCAAACTCGTATGTTGAATCCTAATCCTCAGTGTGATGGTATTAGGAAGTAGGGCTTCTGGGAGGTAATTAAGTGATAGGATGGAGGCCTCATGAATGGGATAAGTGTCCTCTTATTAAATCAACCCTAGAAGCTTCTTCACCCTTTCTACCATGAGAGGACACAGTGACAAGACAATGGTCTATGAACCAGGAAGCAGGCTTTCACCAGATACTGAACCTGCAGGCACCCTGATCTCAGATCTCCTGGCCTCCAGAACTCTAAATGTCTGTTGTTTATAGGGCACCTAGTCCATGGTATCCTGTTATAGTAGCCTGAGTGGACCAAGACATGACCTAAGCCACAAAGGGGAGAGAAAAAATTAGAAAGGCAGATTAGAGGGAAATTGTGATTATCTTAAGACTGGCAGGTACAGATAAACAGACAGTTATAAAAAATGAATCCTAAGCTGTGATACCAGAAAACCAGGAGAAGGAATTTACCACTGACAGGAAAAGGGCGTCAGCAGAAAGCATTGATTTGGAAATAGGAAAAAGTGGGGGAAAGGGCAGGGAAATTACAAGGTTAAATATGTGGTTCAGCACTTGTTAAATTTGAGAGGATGAGGTTACATCCATCTAGACCAATTTAATTAACAGATAAAAAGATGGTGTCTGGATTAGAAATAAAAATTGAGATGGATGTTGTAAGCAATCAGCATGGAGATGAAAACAGAGGTCTTGAGAATGATGATACTGGCCCAAGAAAAAAAGGCAGAGAAATAGAAGGTCAAAGGAGTGACCTTGGAGGAAATTTGATTTTGAAAGATGGGATGAGAATCAAAAAAAAGAGAGCGAGATCTTAGGGAAGAGGGAAGGAAAGGCTCCAGGAGCATTGGAATAATTGCAAGAATCCTTACCAGGAAGCAGAAGACATGGGTTCAAGTTCTAGTTTTGTTACTTACTAACGGTAACACTGACTGAGTTTGAGAACTGTGCTGTGCTTCGTTAAAGTAAAGGATGTGGATGAGTTCTGCTTCTGCTGAGGATGCTAGGATACTGAAAGCTGGAGTGTTGTGAAAACTCTAACAACAAAGAAATGCCAGGTAGACTATGAAATCAAAAATCTTTTTTGAACTTTGGGGGAAGCTGGTGTCACAGCACAAACAAGCAGCTTGATTGCCAGAAGAGACGGATGCTTCCAAGAAGAGATAGACCATGCAGACTGGCTTAGCCCGGGTGGGAGCAGTGTTCGTTGCCATACAAACAAGTAAGAAGAAATCAACTACAATTTTAGTAAGGTGAAAAGCCAAGTGTGGGCTAGTGTGACAAGACAGAACTCTTGTGAACCCAAAACACAAGGAAATTTATGCTTCCTCACAGGTTCTTTTCCTCAGATCCTCCCTGAATGCTCCCAAGATTGGGGATAGTGTAAGAAAGCAAAGAAAGCAGCCTCAGTGGTACAGCTGTACGGGAAAGGGTAAGCTGACAATGCAACAATGCACAAGTTCTGTCATGCTACCCAGAACATTTTCTCATGGGGAGCATAGCCATCCTCCCCTGGGAGAGAGAGAAACACGAACACCATGGATGGTAACCAGCTATTGTCAGAAGAGAACCCTGTCCTCTTCTCCAATCACTGAAATGCTAAAAAAACCCTAAAGGACAGGCACAATCCCTAACTCACCCACAGGTTTTGTCTTTAAAGTTCATTTGCAAAGCAAGGGTTAAGTGTCAGATAGTGAGATTCCCAGGCCAGACTACACTAGGGAGGGACATCGCTAAAGGTTGAATTGCAGCCTCCCCAAATTTTTATGTTGAAGTTCGAATCCCTAGTACTTCAGAATGTGACCTTTTTTTTTTTTTTTTTTGGAAATAGCAACATTGCAGATCTCATTAGTTAAGACGAAGTCATACCAGAGAAAGTTGGGCCCTAATCTAATAAGACCTATGTCCTTTAAAAAAAAAAAAAAAAAAAAGAAATGTGGACACAAAGACATGTGCACAGGGAGAACATAATATGAAGATGAAGGGAGATTTCAGGGTAATGTTTCTACAAGCCAAGGAATACCAAAGATTGGCAGCAAACCACCATAGGGGGGAGGCATGGAAGATTCTTCCTCACAGCGCTCAGGAGGAACCAACCCTATTGATACCTTAATTTGGGCTTCTGGCCTTCAGAACTGTGAGGCAGTACATTTTTGTTATTTATGGCTCCCAGTTTGTGTTACTTTGTTATGGACACCCTAGAAAAATAATACAGGCATTAAAGAAGTTATACCAGATTCATTAATTCATTCATTGAAAACACTGTTTTTCATTCTCTGTTATATACCATGAACATAGTAATGAGCAAAAGAGATAAAGTCCCTACCCAGAAAGGGTTATCATCCTACTTTAGGAGACAGACAATAACACAGATGAATAAATTATATAACAAGTAGTGCTGTGTGCTTTGAAGAAAAATAAAGCAGGATACAAAATAAAAATAAAGCTGTCGGTGGAGAAACGCTTCTCTGAGGAGGTGTCACTGAGTAGGAACTTAAGGAGGTAAGGGCCAGAGCCAGGTGAATTCTGGACAGAATAGAACTCCAGACTGAAGGGGCAGCAAGGTCTTGAGGTGGAAACTTTCTTGGCACATTTTGAGAAAGAAAAAGAATGTCTACAGCAGAGTGAGCTGAGAGAACAGAAACAAGGTCTGAGAGGCAGAGCCAAGATTAGGCAGGATTGGTAAGAAGTGTGACAGAAAGCCATCAGAGGGTGATGAGAAATTACGGAAGTTTCAAAAGCTGGGTGCCACAGATGGTTAAACTTTAAAAGAGGGTTAGTGTGAAAGAAGGAAGGTCCTTTGGGAGCCTTTACAGTTGTTCCTGCTGAGGTGATATTATCTTGGGCTAATGGGGGAGAAGTGGTCACAGGACATATTTGGACAGAATTGATGACAGCTTGCATTAGCTATATGGGCGTTGGTCAGGAGGAAGTCTCTGCCTTGATGAGAATAATTTCCAGCCTGAATTAGAAGATACAGCTCTAGGTAGATTTTAAAGCTCTGGGAAGTAACACACTCTACAGTATGGCTAGGCATACAATGCCTGTAAATACTTTAAAATCTGGCAAGATATTGTGAATATTTTCCAGTGGTAGAATCCCACCAGAAAGTGCATTTTAACAGAGAGCATATATGCACCTTGCCATCTTTCAAAATGTTTTCCACATTTCCACCCAGGGTGTTCTCCCTAGTGAGAGCCATTGGTGGAATCGTTTTGAAAGTGCTTGCCTTTCATCACAAGCCAAAATAAATCAAAAACTGTGGTCACAGCTTTTGCAAGGATTGGTTCAATTGTGAAAAAGAATATGTCTGATCTGTGGAGGCTCTCCAGGGGAAAATGTTTTGAATGAAAGGGCAGCATTTTATTTTCTAAAAACAAATGCTTCATCTTTCCTCATCTATAAAGGCAAAGAAATGAAGAAAAAAGTTTAAATACCCAAGCCATGTATACACAGAGAGGTGCCAAACAGAGGGAGAACCACAGCATTTTAGGTGACAGTGGGATCAGTCTTGCCTGAATTATTCAGATTATCTAACTGAAGCAAAAGCCCAAGATTACCATTCTATTTTCACTTCACCTAAAAGGAGGAAGATCTTGTGAGTTTCATTTTCCTAGGAAACTGCTAGCGCTTTTCTTCAGAGTCCGTTAAGACAGATTCCTAAGAGTTATTATGCTAAATCAAAAACTGGTAAATTTTTATAATTCTGCATATTAAGTAAAAGCTGCTATAAAAAGCAACTCTCTTCTAAATGTCAACCCAGTATTTTTCCCATGTGGAAGGATGTTTTTCCTTGATTAGATTTATAGCTTTTTCCAGGTCCTTAATCAATGCAGTCTCAATCAAATAACTAATCAACTTTGCTTCCTAATTTGATGAATTATACTAATAAACTCCAATTTTCACCAAGAAAATGTAGATTTACAGTCAATCCTTTTTCATTTGAATGAGATACTTCTACCATTTTTAAAAATTATCTAATTTCACTTTGTATTTTCAGAAGTTTTGACTAAGCTAAATTTTCTGTTGGAATAGGCCCAAGATACTAAGTTTTATGCCTCTATGAGTGGTGTCAGATTTTTTCTTTTCATCAGTTACCATGAGAGCTTACTAACCGGTCATATCCCTCTCAGTCTCATTAATGTCTGATAGTGGAGGGAGTACACCATCTGGGGTTGTTTGTCTTGAAGAGAATGAAGATTCCGTGGCTCCATCCTGTCACTCCTGTCATGCACTGAAGCATGAGTCCCGAGCTCTCTAGCACATGGGTACATTTAGATTCTCTACCCTGACACTCTAATTTCATATTTGTGTATATAGACTTTCGTTTGGTCTTTGTCAATCCTACTATGATTATTATTTCTTTTTTGGTGGATTCTTTAAGAAGAAGAAAAAGAACAGAAAACATGTTTATGAAATAATACAGCAGACATAAATATCCTCTTCACCAACTTGACCACCAAACTTGAACAGTCAGGACCCTCTCTTTTATACCACCTCTTGGGTTGCTTGTTGCTGCCTACATTGTTGAATTTCTAATACATATTGCCAACTTGCTAAATGCTTAATCAAGTCTCCCAACTTGAGTTCAATTTAATTTGACCACTGTTGTTGGGCCCCTACTATGTGCTAAATATTATTGACAATATATTGATGAATAAAATAGCCCTTTATTTACGAGCTCACAACACTTAGGGTTGGGGGTGCTAGACTAGGACTTTTCTTGAATGATCCTAGATTGGCATTTATCTTGAATAGCTATGGAGAAGTTTTTGTGAAAAATGAGGGAATAGGACCTTCAGAGTTATCACAGTCTCCCCATTCAAGGCATTTCCTTAATGATGGAATTCTCCATTCACTCCAGGGAATATAAGCATTAACACATAGGAAAAAAACACATTGCTCACTGACCCCAATCTTCTAGTTCTTATCACCTTTAATGAAAAAGTGATTTTAAAATAAATGCCATGTATAGAATTGTAAGGTTAGACAAGTCTTGGAAGTGCCCTAGCTCGATTTTCCTGTTTTGCAGATGAGGGGACTAAGCCTCAGAGAGCAAAGTGGCTTGTATTAGGCCACCCACTTCTTAGTGACAAAACTTGGCTCAGTGAGTCTTATTCCCAGACACTCAGACTCCCTGCCTCTCTAATTTAATATAAAGAGGCCAGACATGATCTCTATGTAAATTCCATGGGAAAAAATAAGATAAGAAAAATTGATAAAATTTGCCATCATATCAGAATTCAGCTTCATCAGGTGAGAGATATGGGGTTCTGTGCTGAGTTCCACTCACCTTCCTTTTCTTATTCTGGAAGGCTGCTGATTTGCTCCTCCCCATCTCAGAGACCCAGGTCAGTGTGGATGTGGGAGAGAGGAAAACCTGTGTGAAAACTCCCTTTGTCTGAGGAAAGGGTCAAGACCAACAGCACCAGTTTTTCAGCTGCATGACCATCAGCTGACTGTCTTTCAGTTGTACGGAATCAAAAACCAGCTTTATCATCTACTATGTTCACCTGAGCAAGTTATCTAATCTCTCCATATTTTAATCCCACGTCTCTAAAATGGGATAGGATCATATCTACCTCAGTGTTGTTCAAAGGATTAAGTAACTAATATTTAGATAGTGATTAGATTTGCCTATCACATGTCTGTATATTTTAAAAAATTAATAGAGCTCAATGATTTAAGTGTTCAATCTACTAGAAACAAGAATTCTCGGGGCACCTGGGGTGACTCAATCAGTTAGCCTAGGATCAAGCCCCACATTGGGCTCTCTGTTGAGCTGGGAGTCTTCTTCTCCTTCTCCCTTTACCTCTATGATCTCTCTTGTGCACTCTCTTTCTCTCAAATAAAATTAATAAAATCTTTAAAAACAAAAAGAAACAAGAATTCTTAGAGACAGGTCTTGTCTAAAAATAGTTTCTTTTGTGTTTTTAAAAATGGCAAATTTCAGAGAGAAAATTCTGTTGAGGATTTGTAGTACAGTTACCTTATACTGTTCATTAAGATGTCAACTTTAGCTAAAAGTGGTATGCCATTCACATGGACAGTATCAAACACATCCATTTTTTTTTCATTAATAATCACTTTAGATTTGTATTTCCAGCATTGAGTTTTATGGAACATCCATGTCCTTGGAATATACAAATAAGTCAAATGAACTAAAATTTTTCCATAGTCATAAACATTGGGAAACATTGGGATACACAGAATTTAATAGATTTCTTTGCTGAAGGACTTCTAAGAGGCTATACTATGTTAATGTGAACTGTTAATTCTATTTATTAAGGTGAGAAGGAAATCATCATTAGATATAAATTTAAAACAATAGCAGCTAAAATGCAACTGTGCTTTACAATACTTCAGATTTTCTTTTAAAGAATTTATTTATTTATTTGACAGAGAGAGATCACAAGTAGGCAGAGAGGCAGGCAGAAAGAGAGAGAGGAGAAAGCAGGCTCTCTGCTCAGCAGAGAGCCTGATGCGGGACTCGATCCCAGAACCCTGAGATCATGACCTGAGCCGAAGGCAGAGGCTCAATCCACTGAGCCACCCAGGCACCCAATACTTTAAAATTATTAATTGCCTTCCAAAAGATCTTTCATGCAGGCATGATTCTGATAAAGTTTTCAAAGTATAAATCTGTATGAGCATTGCTAGCTAGGCATCTCGTTAGAGTTTTTAGAGCTTAGCTTCCAATGTCCAATGAAAAGTCCACAAAAGTGACAATCGTGTAGCTCTTCCACAAGACTCTAAGGAACAAATCATAATTTTAACTTATTAAAAAGAGAGTTAGAATAAAGTGGGTTTTTTTTTTTAAGATTTATTTATTTTGGACACCTCGGTGGCTCAGTCAGTTAGGCATCGGCCTTCGGCTCAGGTGATGATCCCAGGGTTCCGGGGTCAAGCTCCATATCAGACTCCCTGCTCAGATAGAAGCCTGCTTCTTCCTTTTCCTCTACCACTCCTCCTGCTTGTGATCCATCTCTCTCTCTGTTCTCTGTCAAATAAATAAATAAAATCTTAAAAAAAAAAAAGATGTTTTTATTAATTTGCAGGAGAAAGCAAGTAGGGGAAACGCCAGCGGGAAAGTCTTCAAGCAAATTCCCCACTGAGCACAGAGCCTGATGTAGGGCTTGATCCCATGACCTATGAGATCATGATCTAAGCTAGAACCAAGAGTCAGGTACTCAACAAACTGAGCCACCCTGGGACCCAAGAATTGTGACAGAATATCAGAATATATCAGCATATCTACTGTTAAAGAAAAAAAAATGTCTTTCACTCACACTTATGTAGGTAAACCATACTTTCAGATCACCCAGGGTGTCTGGTTCCTGAAGAGTTCATTGCTATGACCATTTTTCAAAAGATGAGAACCCAGCGATCAGAATAGGATTCACCCTGTGAGGAAGAAGCCCTTCCTCTGAAAGTAAACCTTGAAAGGCTCATGGAGTTCTGGCCAAAAAGGTTACTAAGTTTGCACCAATAAGAAGACTACAGTCTGTAAAATATGAGACAATTATACCTAAAAGAAGTGGGATATTGGATGCAGGCCTCCTGCAGGCCAGTGGGACTTCTATAGTACTAATTATCATGCCACAAGCAACTAAGTTGGCTCCCCTACCTGCCTCGTTCATTGATTTTAACAGCCTAGAGCATCTGACATCCAGGTGGTTAAAACAATAGGGAAGCTGTAAGAGGACTAAAATGTCATAAATTCTTGAGTGTTGCCTTCTGTAGTTCATTTATATACTTTCTAGTTGATCTAGCCAGATGTTTTAATAATTTATTTCCTGGTAAATTTTATCAAATCAATACCTAGAGGAACAAAAGCCACATCAAGATGCCAGTGCCTAATTTAAGATATGGTATCTACAGACCGCCTGTTCTCACAAGTACGATGCATAAACATGAGCATGAACTTACATGTTAAGCCCATCAGCTTCTTGACAACTTAGAGCTACCATTGGGGTTGATTTGAAAAAGAGAGGGTTAGAGCTTGAAGAGTGCAAGCAATTTTTCGGTTCAACATTACAAATGTTTAAAAGAAATGCATTTGTGCCTGATAGGATAGAATCTCTAAGAAGTGAGTGAAAAAGGCTGAGAGATCCATGTCGGGAAACATGTTGTGTTTTGGTCTTCTCTGGAACTAAGTTTTCATTGGCATTTGGAAAAACATCCACTTGGTGATGAAATATTCCACCCCCACCCTTAACTAGACTGAGCCATGAAGATGAATACATGTTTGCAAAGCTCTCCTTCTATGTTACTACTTTCCCAGGAGTATACAACATTGGACCCACCGGGCATGAATTGATGTATGATTTGGACAAAGATGTTTGCTGAGTGGGAAGAATGTGGAAGACCATGCTGGCTCCAAACTATTAAGACTTTGGTACATATTGGGGGAATCTACTCTCCCCCAAAACACTCACCTGTACAAGTTACCTTATTACTGTCCCTACTCCAACAACCATGACCTTTTCCCTATGCATAAGTGTATTAATCCCAGGAGATGTCTTCCATCCCTGATCTCTGGAATTGTGATGGAAAGAATTATATCTAGTTACTAGAATAATGGTGTTTTTAAAGAGTTAAACATATACACATATTTTCCAGGAATATTTCTCTTCTATTTATCAAGGGATGTTTGTCCTTATAAGTTTTCAGTATTATTTTGTTTTAAGGCATATGAGATTTTATCACTATATCAACTTGAAATAAAATGTGGAATTGGTAGCAGAATTTCAGGCAGTGATAGAATTCTCAAAGGATTCTGATGTCCTTTTAAAAATTAAATACAATAATGGAAGATAAACTGTGTAAAATGCCAGCACTTCTCTTCCCCATCTCCTCTGTTTGTGTACTAAGCCAAGAGGTCCCACTGCCAATCATATCCTAGGAAAGAAACAGTATAGAAAGTGCTTTTGATATCGCTCATGCATTCATTAGATGCCTGGTTTCTGTCATTCGATTCTGAGTTGTATGTTAATTCATGGCACATTTATACACCTATATAAAACATATACAACTTCTCTGATTATAATACAGATAGATTGTTGGTAATTTGAGATACCTGAAAATACTTAAGAAATATTTATTGTTGGATTTTAAATGTATGAACAAAGAGCTTTAAAATGAAATTTTTACCAGGAGAAACACCTACTGATACTACAGCATAAATACCATTATTACAATAATGAGAAAAGAATTGGATTGCCAACAAAGACCAATAAAGTAACTACACTGTCCCCAAAAAAGAAAGAAAGAGAGAAAAAAAATGGGGGTAATTCCAAATCTAAGCTTCAATTCTAAATCTAAAATTCTCTGTTAGACAAAATGACTTGTCTTTTCACTAACATTACATTAAGTCAAAACACGATTTGTTTTATACATTTGTTTTATACATTTGTACGTGTGGTCATTCCTCAGAATATTCTGAGTATTATTACAAAGCCTCTGGCTATTTTCTTTTAATTTTTCCCCTTTACTTATGAAGAGCAAACACAATTGTTTAAATGCAGGAGCTATTTTCCTCCAGAAATCTGGAAAAGAACAAAGAAAACCTTAGATTTTGTTAAAATATTTCCCCCAAAAATACCATATAGGGCCATTCTTGACCCAAAAATTTACCCCTAACAGTTTCTTTGATGGTGGCCTCATAGGGAAATAAGGCCCTTCTTCATAATATTAACTTCAAAAATAGGATTTTTACTGGACGTATCAGAAATTTCTGTAAGAACTAGCTCCATTTCTGACCTTCAGAGTTATGTCCAATCATCTTAAAAGTGCTGTTTTTTAAATCTATATACCATCTTTAGGTTCACGGGTTTACCATGACTGGAGAGAGAAATACACTGTTTTATGTGCCCAACATAACTTCTGTAAGGTTCCACAGGGGTGCCACAGTTCCAGTGACACTTAAACTTAAGCACTCTGTTCAAATGCTCCTTGACTTTGTAATCTTACATTTCTGTACACACTGGCAGCGTGTTATCTTTAGAGTTCCTCCTCCCCCGGTCCTGTATTTTCCAAAATTACCTCTCAGTCAGTTTGTTCTCCAGCACACACACCCCTGACACACACAAACACTCATATGTGTATACTGTGGAAGCTCCATTCCTCCAGTAAAACAGAGGCAAGACAAAGGGAGACAGTGAATATTTGTTGACTCTTTCAGGTGTTATGCCTAATTCCAGGTGCTGTCATTTTATTCTCCTGACAGCACTACGGAGTAAGAGTCAGTATCCTTATTCCTATTTTTGACTCACAAAATGAAGACCTGAGTACTCTGCCTGCATTCCACAGCTATAGATGGTGTCAAACCTAGGCTTGCTCACCTGATCTCTCCACAGAACCACTAATTTTGAGGAGCAGGTAATTTGGAGTCTTAACCCTCAACCCCTTTTCCATTTCACATTCCTCTTCCTCCCTCTTCAGAAACACTGGTTTATGCAACCACTTTTTTGAAGAGTCTCAATACGTTGTTATATAAACTTGCCTTTGTTTAATATCAGTGTTTCAATTGTATGATATCAGTGCCCCCATTCTTTGTTTGATAGTGGCTCCTTTGATGACGTCTTAGCCCAAACCACAATTATTCAGACCCTTTCAGTTACTTAAATATACTACAAGACAGCTTAACCCTTCTCATTCAAATTTAGTTTGAAGCTCCAGTCTATACAGACGAGAAGTGTGGCTCTAGAGAAGGCAGGAGGGAGAGACATTTTTTTCTCAAGTTCCATTCTCTCCTCTGAGGCTCCAGTCTGTGTAGGAGCAGGAAAGGCACTAGGAAGGACAGAAATCTCTGTTTCACCCAGCCCACAGGGTCAGGACAAGGGTAAGACAAGGTAGGCACTAAGCCTGTACCTGCTCAACCCTGGAGGGAGGACCTCCTTAAACCACTTCCCTGGGAACTTCCCTTGCATCCCCTGCTCAGGCTACTTCCATCTGACACTGGGGGACTCTGCTCTATGCTGGTCTCCATTTAGGGGGTGCACATGATTGCCTCAAAGCAGGGCTGGCTTTCCTGGGGCCCTCTCTTTATTGTGGACCTCTAGAGGAGCAGCACTTCCCCTGGTCCCCCTTTATTCAATTATATTCCCTGGTTGGGTGTCCCCTCTCTTGGACTGGAGCCCACCTGGGCAACCCTGTGAAGCCTGCCTCCAACACCATTTCTTGCACGTACAGCCTCAGAAACTACTGGATTCTCTTATGTCCTCATCAAGAGTAACAGAGAACTAAGATGAGGCAAGGGTTACCCCCCTCTTCTTAATAAGCTCCCTTTTGTGACCTGCCAATGTGGATTCATCAAGCAGGCTTTGCACCTCCCAACAGTCTGCACTAGGCTCTAGGTAAAAACCAGCAAACTTCACAAGGCATATACCAGGTTCTCCCAAAATCTTTCTCCCTGTTGTATTCTAGCAGAAGGTTGCTGATCTCAGGGAATGCTTTTGCCTATGCTTAATAAGGTTCCAGAAGTGGATATAGTTTCAGAAGCCAGAAACCTGCTTTTTATAAACCTATGGTCAAGGTCTAAGCTTTTACAGCACTGCCGTCACTAAAGCCACGACTGAGCACACAAAACCTTCCTGACTCTACAGGCCTCCAGCCCTGCAGTGAGAAATGCTAGACGCCCACATCCTGACCTTGAGCTATTTGCCTGGCTAGGATTTTTTTTTTTTTTTTCCACAAACCTTGGAAGCACTAAGCTATTTCTGAACCCTGGTTTCTTTTCTGATTGCTTACCAGGCAATAATTCTCCTGGTTCTCCATTTGCCCTAGAAACAGAACAAATCACAGCTCACTAGAAAGTCAAGAGGCACAAGTGGTGCCAATGCAAAGCAGCATCCAAGGCTTTCCAGAGTCATAGACAGCATCACCCAGAGTGGCTGGGATCTTAGCCATGCATTTCCACAACCCCCAGCATGACCTGTGTGTATTATCTTGAACTCTGAAGTGATGAGGACCAGAATCAGAGGCCCTCAGGGTCTCCTGGTTCAGCCTCCTGCCAGATATGATTGATATCTGACCTCAAGGGCTGGGATGAGTGAGGGTGGCAGAGTGGAAGTCTCCCTGCAGAAGGCAAAGGTTTGCAAACTGTGCTCCTAAGAGTCTTGGGGGTGGTGTGGGGGTGGTGGTGGCAGTGCATGATGACAGGATTAGGAGGAGTCAGGGAAATAGCTTCTTCTTCATATGCTTTCTATGTTGGGTTTGGGTGACAATTTAATATAAAAAAGGGGCTTTAGGGTTTTAAAGTGGAAAAGAGGATAGACGTTTAGTCTCTGGTAAAAGGATTCCAAGTCCTAGCTATGTCCTTTACCTGTCATTGACTCTGAGCAAATTATCTACTGCCTCCAGACTCAGTTCCTCATTTAGAAAGAGGAGTAAGCAATACGTATCCAATTGTCTCCAAAATGATAATTAGCATGACATGTAGGAAAATGTTTATATTTCTTAGAGCCCAGAAAGGGCCTTTGGTTTACATTCTCTCCATTGATCTTTATGACAACCCTGTATTATAGGTGCGATTGAACTTCATTTATCATATTGAAAACAAAAGCAAAGACATGTTCGGAGACGTTTAGTAAGTTGCTTGCAGTCACACAGTGACGGATCCAAGATTTACTCTCAATTCTGACTTTTGCTCTGGGCCAGAACTTAGAACTTAGTCTTGGTATTGGGATTAATGTTGTCATTGTTCTTCTCCCCTGCTCCCATGCTACTATCTACAGAAATGCTAAGGTCAAGAACAGCTGCTGTTTGCTGAGAACAAGGCACTGTGCTCACTGCTTGACATATACTACCGCATTTAATCATCTCAATTCAGTGAATCCTTGCAACACTTGTATTGGTAGGCATTTTAATATTTCTGTTTTACCAGTGAAGAAAGTTACGCACAAAGAAACTGGATTAAGTCTTCCAAGGTCCAGGGCCAATCCCACTGTACATGCCTTTGCTGTTGCAGCTAGTCCCCACCAACTCCCTGCTGCCACAACTAATTTTGCCCCCATCACTATGGCTCCTGCAGTGCCACCATCTCTCCCACTGCAAGGCTGTCAAAATCATAGTTCATCCTCTGGCCTTTAGAAAGCAAAATTGCTCTTTTTGGTTTTATGGTACTTTCAGGAAACATGGGGCAAGTCCTAGAGAACCCTTGAGGGAGATTCCCCCAGACTCTGCGCAGTGCCTTAAGGTTAAATCAAAGTATCTCTACTCTCTCCTCACATGAATTGCTGGTCCCCCTGGGAAATGCTTCACTAGCTAAGAAACCTTTTGTTCCCCTTATTTCTTTCCTGAGAATTATTATTATAATGAATATTTCCCCAGTACGTCTGTCTTGGGCACTCTACTAGTGCAAAAACCTGCATCATCTCCTTAAACTTTTCAACAACTCTGTGAAATAATTACAGTGATTATTCCCAATCCATATATGAGGAAGCTAAGGCAGAGAGAGGTTAATAACATACTCACATTTATACAGTGAGTTAGCAGGAAAGCCAAGCTTCAAAGCCAGGTTATCAGTCACCAAGGTGAACTCTTTTAGCCATTAAATATGCCACAAAGTCTTGTCCACTGGCCCCAAGAGTCCATTCCCTCCTCCTCCCAGGGACATAGGATGACAAAATCCTACTTTAAAAGCTCAGAGTAATCCTCCTTATATAAACATCAAGATGTAAAGATTAACTCATTCCATGTGTATGTGTAGAGACCTCTGTCATCTAAAAATGCTAAGAGAATATGGTTTTTTCGATCAATTAAACAACATATTCATTGGGCCTTGCATCACATTAAAATATATACAGTGGACATAACGAATATGATTTAGGAGATGTGCCTACTCTTAAAGGTATTGAATTCTGTGGGAAAGATCAAACCCAGAAGACATGGTCTGTACTGGTCTAGATAACCAGTTTTTTTTCTCCCAAAACATTATGAATACCTTTTGTTACTGTCTATCTAAGAAATTTTTGTGTATTAACAAATGCACACTGTATCAGGTTGGACTGGATACATAATTTCAGGGTCCAGCACACAATGAAACTGTGGGATCCTGTGTTCAAAAATGATGAACAACATTAAGACTACATCTCATTAAATCATCCAAGGAGCCCTTCTAAGTACAGGTCCTGTGGGTTACATGCACATAAGGCTGGCCCTGGTATCATGTACTTTTTGTGCTCAGTACCAATGTTGGTTCTGCTTCTATGTCAAATACTTGACCACCCCCAGGCCAATTCCTCTTCTCGGGCCAGCTGCCTACCCAGCATTTCCTACAAGGCCACACCTGCTCCTCCTGTCTCCTAGTGAACCCCTGTTCCAACTTCTCCAATGAGCTATTTTCTATATTCCTTTCTTCTCTTCACAATAAATTGAATAGGCTGCCTTGGCTGGCTGTTTCACAGGCTCAGAGTAATCAAACTCCAGCGACAGGCCTCATCCCACTTGCTGGTCATTTGCCCCTCTCTTCTTACCCAGGAGAAGTGAGGGTGGGACTGAAGGGAAGCCAGAAGAAAGAGCAACAGACAAGTTAAATCTTGCTAATACTGCTCTTGTAGTCACACTGACTTTGGTAGTTTCTTACCATAATGAAAGTTACTTTGCATGAAATTTCTTGCTAATTAGCCAAACTACAATGGGTCCCCACAAAGCAGGCTCCCCCCTCAGTAAAAGGCCTTCTCAATTTATTTGGAAGTTTATTAACGTACCAGATTCAAAGAATATATTAATCCTCCCGATGAGTATGGTTCTGGTGGGCATGCTTCTCCAGATGAAAGCAATGCATCTTGCTCACCTGAAAGGACCCTCTGTACCATACAAGGCAGTGAGTGCTAGAGGTCAAATGAATGTGCAAATAGTAGAAGTTTCAAGAGTTAAGAGGAAGCCTGTAGTATAAGGATAAGAACTCTGGAGGTCTTCATAGAGAAGGTGAGGATTAAAAGTACTAGTTTTACAAATTAAAATAGAGTAATAGTTCTGCCATTCAACTCAATGGCAGAGAGTCTGAAAATTTCAAAGAATATTTTTTATATGGAAATACATAATTTTCCTTATTGACTTCTAAGATTTTATTATGTGATTTCTATTTCTCTAGCGTTTTTCCTAATTATTTAAAATTATTCCTAATCATTGAGAATTGTTCTCATTATGCCCAATATTTATGCTTTTATAAATTTTTAACCCACCACTACTTTATTTTGCTAAGTCTTTTAATTGGCTCCCTGGTTTCTTAACAGTTAATACATTGCAAAATAGCAGGTAGACACTTTGATCCCAGGATGGTTTAGCCAGAATATGATCCCCTAGCTAGAAATCCTCTATCCAGTTTCCGAAACCCTTTGCCACTTTCTCCATATTTTTGTTTGACAATTAGTACCCCACCCCATGTTATAGGGCTATAATATATATCTTCAGGTCTTATTTCCTTTGGTAGTCTACACATTCTCAAATGACAAGATTCTGATCTGCTTCATAAATGTACCTGGAAGTAGAGGATAATTAATAATGTAGATGGTTTGGTCAGCTGATTGAATGAAAAAAGGAAGAAAGGGAGGGAGGGAAAAAGCAGGGGAGGAAGACTAGGAGGAAGAAAAGTTTTCTGTTTTATCTGCATCTCCATATTCACTCATCTTTGATCCTGTTAACAGTTCTAAGGAAGAGCTAAGCTCCCTTTAATCAACTTTATGCCTGCTATTTTTTCAAGAAAGTCTTTTACTACTAAGGAACTATGGAACCAGCAAAAATAGCTAAACAAGATAAAGCTATGGTGAGTTAAAGAACTGTTAGTGGTGCCTAACTTCATAACTGTAGACAAAATACAGCACAATTAAGATGTAAGACTTTGTGGTGATTTCCTCTCCAGTGACCTGAGCCTCCTATGTCTCTTCCACCAGATGTCCCTACCAACTCCAAACCTGGAGAATCATGCTACAGTCTTAGAGTCATAAAAAATCTTACATGTTTCCTAGCAATGTCTTGATTTTTAAATAACCTATATAAAGTCTGCTTAGTAACTCTCCCTCAATTTGATTACATCCAACCATGAGAAACTTATTACTTACCATTTTTCTACATTTTCTACATTTTTAAAAAGGTTTTTACATTAAAATAAAAATAGAGAATAATGGAAGGGTCCCACCAAATAGAAGTATGTAAAACAAAGGCTAAAATTTTGTCATTTTACTTCAAAAATTATAAATATGTATCTGTATGCATATAAATATAAAAAATTAAAACAGCATAGTTAATATACCTGTGGAACACACAATTTCCACTTGTTTCTCATCATTTGCTAATGATATATAAATTATTTTCTGAACCTATCTGTTCTACATGTAAAATCCTTACCTCCAGAAATTTATGATTACTCCATTGTAGTTGTATGCTCATTTCTCACTGAGTTCTGCTAGAAAATTGATTATGCCCCCCAAGATTTTCCCATCTTCTAATTTCTTTTTTTTTTGAAGATTTTATTTATGTGTGTGAGAGAGAGAGCAAGAGAAAACAAGCAGGGGGAGCAGCAGAGGGAGAAGGAGAAGCAGGTTCCCCACTGAGAAGGGAGCCAGATGCAGGGCTCCATCCCAGCACTCTGAGATCATGACCTGAGATGAAGGCAGAACCGACGGATCCACCCAGACAAATCCCTCCCTTCTAATTTCTTGACAGAGATTCCCAGAAAATAACACCAAGGAAATCCCATACCCCTCAATATTCTAAATCCTAATATCCTAAATAAGAACAATATCCTAAATAAGATATCTTCAATATCCTAAATAAGAACAATAAAATGTGATTTCCTGTTCATCAGAGTAACTACACTAGCAACTGGCAACCTCTTCTACCTAGGCATGCTAAAGTTGTTTTAAAGAAAACAAGTTGTATTCAACTCAGTAAAGCCAACATTTTCTTGTTCAAATAAAAAATGATGAATTTGTACCTCTCAAATCAATAAAATTTTAATGTAGAACTAATTCTAATCTTTAAACTGAGATACCAATAATTTCAGAAAGCAATTATCTTCTTTGGCTAGGACAAGGTAAAATAAATATAGACCCAAACCTATCTGAGATCTCATTCTTTTATTTGTGCTTACACATTCCCCAAGCAAAGTATGTCTCCTCTCCTAAGGCTGTGCCTTTAAGTCACTGATTTATGTTCCAGGACCTGAAGGCAGTGTTTTACATAGTGCAGGGCTAGCCAGCAGCAAGTCCCAGAAGGTGAGTGTATCATTTGAAAGGGTTTTAATGCAGCGGGGGAAGAAGCACTACCTCCCGGTAATCACATGATCAGCACACCTAAATGGACAACCCAGCCTGCATATTTAAACCTGCAGCCGGAGATGCAGCTCTGTTTGCACAATGCTGTCCCATGGCAGAATTACACAGCTCACCATGGCTGCAGCCAGATAATTATTATTGATTCGCTCTCAAACTGTCAATCCAGGGACAGCTCTGAGGCAGTCAGTGATGGACAGAAGGAGGATTGGACAGCCACCATCCAACGAGGAAACTTCATCTTGAAAATGAACTTAGATGAGATGGTGCCGGTGGATAAGGGTAATTGATGATTGTTTCAGAGTGGAGGAAGGGGAAGAAGGAAAGATTAAAAAAAAAAAAATCCTCCTTGGCATTCATCTTTGTGTCCTTAGTGGAATCTACTAGGGGCAGTCCACGAACTCTGTGAAATTTCTGTGTGGCTCTTGTGCAAGATACCCATCATTTTAAATATGCTACCATAATCAAGATGGACTCACCACTTTCCATATAAAGACAACTTAGAATTTGGAAATTTTTGAGGATGTAGGCAAGCTAATTACTTTTTAATGTGCCTAATATAAATTGGTACAGTCATTTTAAGTTTTCAAAATATTTTCTATATTTCCTAATATTTGCAAGGCAATTGCATCCTCAGCCATGATATGTAAACCATCAAATGCCAGTGAACAATTTGACAGATAGGCAAATTGAAGCACAGAGGAGCTAAACAACTGGTCTAAACTCACAAAACTCATTAGAGGTTGAACAAGACATAGATCCCATACTTCCTGTCTCTTAGATACTTACTCTTCCTCTAATAATCTTCCCATTTTTCAACTGGCTATTCAGAGCCAAGCACTATGCCAGACACTCTGCGTAGATTATCTCATTTAAAATTCACGACAGGAAGGTGGTTGCATGAACCATTTCTTATGGATGAGAAAATGAAACTCATAGTAACTTGGGGACTTATGTGAAGTGACTCAGCCAGGACTTGAATCTCAGACTGCCTAGTGTGGTGTTTCACAAAGAGATGTGTCCAAGTTTCAGGGTTACTGCAGCAGCTACTGAAACAACAACAATGGATTTGAACAGTAACACATTAAGCCACCGTCCTGTAAGCAGTGCCTTTCCTACCAGTGAAGAGTACTATGGCTTCAGTGACATCCTGCTCCAACACCCAAGACCCGGAAGGCACTGAAAAATCTTTACTACAGGGTAATGTCCTAGTTGTGTGATGCTAGACTCATTTATTTGTTCCTCTAGGTATAGTGGGTCAGCAGTCCCAGCCCGTGGAAGACAGCGATCGAGCTGATCTGGAGTGGGTTGAAAAACAGCCACTGTGGCTATGTTCCTCATGATCCACACTTTGTCTCTCTTCATTTGAAGTGTGACCTGGCATTTGCTGATTGTCATTGACAATGTTTTACTACAGTCATTTCCAGGCCTGAGGTTGTGTCACTCCAGGGCACCTTCAGTTATCTCAAGGAATCATCTCAAAATGTTTTTTTAGAAAACAAGAATTGTTAGTTTGTCTTAATTCAAAGAAAGAACAATATATATCCCAGAGGGAATTTTAAAAGGAGGAAGCAGAGTATTAAAAAAAAATCAAGCCAAAACAAAGACACACAGAGTTAGGAAATCATTGGTGAAAACAAGCCACACCTTGTTTGGAAAGGAAAAGCTTAATGTTATCCATATTCGGTGAAGTTTGAATCAAATACCCTGAGTTCTGGCCTAGAGGGAGAGCAAACTGCCATCTGCTCCCTGCAGTTTTAACACCTCACATAGATTTCTGGTCATTCACAGTATTCATATATTCCAATATTCCCCCTTCTTAGAGTAGGAGGGAAATTTTGAAAGGTTGTGCTAGGGTAGATACAGAAAGTTCCCTTTCCGGTATATCCATAAGCCTTATAAAACATTTTCTTCGCAAGGATAATTTCCATTCAAGATCACACACACTGCATCCATGCACAGCATTCATGGTTGCTTTTGTTGTCATTTGGTGCTCCCTTCATGTGTCCAACATTCTTTTTTTTTTTTTTTTTTAAGGGAGAGATACAATTTTTTTTCTAAGATTTTATTTATTTATTTGACAGAGAGAGAGAAAAAGAGAGAGAGAGAGAGAGATCACAAATAGGCAGAGAGGCAGGCAGAGAAAGAGGGGGAGGCAAGCTCCCCGCCGAGCAGAGAGCCCAATGTGGGGCTCGATCCCAGGACCCTGAGATCATGACCTGAGCTGAAGGCAGAGACTTAACCACTGAGCCACCCAGGTGCCCCGTGTCCAATATTCTTAATCATCCTTCATCTCATTTGATCCACATAAAACTTCAAAAGGTAGCGTGGATACTATTACTGATGTTTTACAGATGAGCACGTTGAAGACCCAAGAAATTAAATGATTTATCCAGTGCAGCTCAGTGGGTGACAAAGCTAGGTCCAGAACACAGAGGGTCGCCTGGGTGGCTCAGTGTGTTAAGTCTCTGCCTTCAACTCAGGCCAAGATCTCAGGTTCCTGGGATTGAGCCCCACATTGAGCTCTCTGCTCAGCAGGGAGCCTGTTTCCCCTCTCTCAAAAAAAAAAAAAAAAAAATATATATATATATATGAACACAGATTGTGTTTTGTTTTTAACATATTAGATCCATTTTGCATGCATGTAAACTAAACACAGGCCACCACTAGTAGAGAAACCATAAATCTGTATAAGTATTATAATAATCTTCTGCTATATGTCAGTAAGGGTCTCTCTCATTCCTCCAATAACAGGTTATTAGGAGAGTGTGCTATAATCAACAGAAATATAGTTTCTTAAGAAAGGTTTGTTTGTTTTTTTTTTTTTAATAATACCCAAAGGCACCATATAACCTTGACCTTTGGCCCTGATCCATGGTCTCATGTTTGAGTCCCAAGAAGCAATGGCTCGGAGGAAGAAGGGAACAACAACAACAAAAATAAAATCTAAAAGATTATTGGCTTGAACCTGTAGGTGTGTACCAGGCACCTTTTCTCTGAGATGTCTTAACACTTTCTGGAGTTCTGAGAAGACCTAATATTCCCTTAACACTTTCTGGAGTTCTGAGAAGACCTAATATCCCAAACATCTGGTGGGATTAGCCCTGTTCGGACGGATGAGGACATCATTTTCAGCAGGTGTAAATGTACCAGAACCTCAGTGGATTTGTGGCACCCTTCCAATATGGCCATGTGGCAGTCAGAGGCCTGGAAAGAAGACATACCACTGGAGCACAAGAATGAAAATGGTAGATTCTAATGGGATTCAAGAAAACTATGTTTGTGATCCTTTTTAGGGATGCCTAGAAATACTTAGGGGAAAATTAAGGGAAGGAAGACTTTCAACAGAGCCTGGGTCAAGGTTTAGAATAATGTTTGTACTGCAGTTATAGTTACAGTTGTATTACCCATCCCAAGACTGATGTGGTCTGGTAAAGAAGTTGGGGAATGGGGGTGCCCCATTAACATTTTAGATTGTTATTAAAAGTGTCTGCTCTATTTTTGTTTTCAGAAAAGATAAAAAGATTTTAGGGTCTGACAGAATTGACTTTCAATGTTAACCCCACCATTTACTAGTTCTGGATATCTGAACAAGTACTAAAACCTGCCTAAATCTATTTTCTTTATAAACCTGGAATGATGCTTTTCATGTGAGATTGTGGGATCTGATCTTAAAGAGAACAGAAAACTATGTTACAAAAACTACTTTCAAAAGAGGTAACCTCATCTGAGAAGGCAAACCCTAACCCTATGTCAGTCTTAAGAGTTAGTATGTCTTCCATGGGATAGACTAGGCAGTCTGCTTTGTACTCCACGGCACTGTCACTCGCCTCACTGTTACCTGGGCCCAGGTTCCTTCAGTGGGTGCTGTGTTGCAGACCATGATGATAGTTTAAGCCATACCCTGTGCCTCTACCCTCAATGTGGCATGGTGATCCAAAGACCTGCATGTGTTGCTTCTGAGATGTGTTCAAAATAGGATTTGCCCCCTTACTTCAAGGGAAGGAAGGCTGGGGATCTCTGTGAGAAAGCACTGTCAGCACTTCTGGGGGAGCTAGAGGTGCTTCCCCTACTCCAGCAGCCAAATGACAGGAATTGAGCCCATATCAAAGGCAGCTGTGGCAGAGGAGAAGGTCTGCTTCAGGGAGGGAAGGGAGCCAACCTGTGGAGAATGCTTAAGTAGAATTGGCAGCAGGAATCTTTGATGGCCTTAGCAACAAACACTTGAGTGGCAGGACTATAGTGTTGATTTTTCTTTTAATCTTCTCTCACCTTCATGATAACTTACTTCTCTGCTGGAAAAGTCAGTCTTTACCCATTTATGGCACTAAGGCCAAGAATCACAGAAATATTGCTTCAACTGAAATTCTGAAACAAGACCTCATTCTCTATGATTACCAAAAAAAAAAAAAAAGAAAAGAAAAGAAAATGAGTGTGTCTGTATATGATACCTCTTTTTGTGGTCATGATGTTGCTTTCCACACTATCTTTGTTAAGTGCTGTTAAAGGTGGCAGAGCCAACCCTACAAGCTGATGTATGAAGGCTGCATCCAAGATGACAGACAAGAAAAGACAGAGGGCAAGAAAGAACTTAGAACAAGGGAGAAGTCCTTAAAGTGTGTCAGTTATTGGTGACTGGAAGAGCATGCTGTTTGCAGAGTCAGAGGAACTTAGGCAAGTCCTACTCAGCCTAAGAGAAAGTGTTAGAGGACCAAAAATTAGTATTTGACAAATTAAACATAAATTTATCTCTACCTCTGACCAAGCTGTGCATAGATGGGATGGGTAGAACAGGTAGAGGGGGAAAGCAGCATGGGACGTGGATGAAACTAAAGGGACCTAAAATCTTCCATATTTTGTGCAGTTAGAGATAAAAATCACTGAGCAGTAAACACCGACATTAGAGAGCTAGATAAAAACTTAAACAAAGGAGATTAATATGACCAAATTGAAATAAGTTAGTGTAACCCAAAAGTGTATCTTAGTCTGCTGAAGCTGCTAAAACACAATACTGCAGACTGGATGGCTTAAACAAGACAATTCTTTTCTTCCAGTTCTGTAGGCTAGAAGTATATGATCCCAGTAAATTTTGTTTCAAGGGTGAGCTTTCTTCCTGGTTTGTTGTTGGCTACTTTCTCTATATGTCTTTACAGAGCTGTTCCTCAGTGTGTCTGCATAAGGAAAGAAAGTAAAAGCAAGCTCTATGGTATCTCTTCTTTCAAGGACACTAATCCTATCAGAGCACGGCCCCACTGTTATGACCTCCATTAACCTTAATAACTTCTGCAGAGGCCCCATCTGCAAATACAGCCACATCATGGGTTAAGACTTCAGCAGGTGAATTTGAGGGGCACCAATGTTCCAATGTTCAGTCCATTAACACCCCTCATGGAAAAATCTCAGTTTGTTGTCTTATTAAAAAGAAACACAAATCCAACATCATCCAAAATAGCAAAAAGGAACTTAAGCCTTCAGCAAAATCTCTCAAAGAGGTACACACGCTTGCCACAAAAGAACAAAATGCTCAGGTTTTTTGCTGATCTTGTTAAATTTTCCCTTAATGTAACAGCTGTTCTGTAGAGTCTCTCCTGAATGCATCCTCCCTAAATTCCTACTAATGTGCTTGGCTCTCCCCCTCCTCCGCACACCCCGTTCACTCTCACTTTTGGATTAATTTCCTTCTTCAGTGAGTTGTTCTAGGCCAATGGCTCTCAGACTTCTGTTGGTACCAGAATCACTTAGGGAAAAGGGGAAAAATACAAAGGCCTAGGCCCTATTCTACTTTTGCAAGCCTAGGCCTCTGTAGTCTTACTGGCTCTTTTAGATGATTCTGATACTCACCCTATGAATTAGTCTGCTCAGGCTGCCATAACACAAAAGTATAGGGGGCAAGCCTTAAACAACGGAAAGATATTTTCTCAGAGTTTAGAGACTGAGAAGTCTAAGATCAAGGTGTTGGTGGGGTTTGGTTTCAGATGAGGAGTCCCTTCACAGTTTATAGATGGCCATCCTCTCCCTCGATCCTCACGTGACCTCTCCTTGGTGCGTGCAGAGAAAAGAGAGCATTTCTCTCACTTCATTTACTTTAAGGGCCACCAATTGTATTGGATTAGGGCCCCAACCTTATGAGCTCATTTAACCTTAATTACCTCCTGAAAAAACTATCTCCAAATACAGGCACATTGGGGTTAGAGCTTCAACACATGAATTTTGGTGGGACAAAATTTAGCCCACAGCACCCAAATTTGAGAGCCAATGTTTTAGGCCATTCGTTCTCAACTAGGGGCAATTTTGTCTTCTAGGTAATATTTTGCAGTATCTGGAGACATTTTCTGGTTGTCACAACTTGAGGGAGGGTTGCTACTGACCACTAGTGGGTAGAGAGGCCAAAGATGGTGATAAGCATCCTAAAATGCACAGGACAGACCCCCCCAAAACAAAGAATTATCCAGTCTAAGATGTTAATACTACTGCTTTTTGAGAAATCCTGCTCTAGTTCTTTCTTTGATCCTTTTGCTTCCACAACTCTACCCATTATTCGAATGAGCACAATGAATGCCAGGCATAAATCTGCCTGAATATCAAAGGCAAGAAGGGGGAGCAAGGAGACAAACTTGAGAGTACCAAAAAACGCTACCATTGTTTCCCTGTCCTATTTGTCTAGCTCAGAATAGTGATTCTCAAACACGAATATGCATCAGAATCATTTGGAAGGCAAGTAAAACACACACCTTGTTAGCTTCAATCTCAATTATTTTAATTCACTAGGCCTGGGGTAGCGTCAAAGACTTTGCATTTCCTTTTTGAGAGAGAGAAAGATAGAGAGAGACAAAGTGAGTAGGGGAGGGGCATAGGGAGAAGAGAATCTTATACAGGCTCCACACATAGTGTGTAACCTGATACAGGGCTCCATCTCATGACCCTAAGATCATGACCTGAGCTGAAATCAAGAATTGCATGTTCAACAGCTGAGCCACCAAGACCCTCAAGACTTTGCATTTCTAATAAATTCCCTGGTGATAATGATGATGCTGATCCAGGAACCTTGCTTTGAGGACCACTAGGCCAGAAAAAAGAGACCTGATATGTATTTGATCAACTTCCCAAATTTTCAGCCTAGAGGGAGTTCTTGTGCAAAAGCCAACAGCAAGATGGAAATACTTTGAGGGGTTTCAAGATTTTCATAAAGGAGGCATTTCAAGCAATAAGTCTTAAACCCAGGAGTGGTTTTCTAAGGGAAGTTTTGGAACCTCTTTCCCTGATAACCATGAAGAAAGTAAGACTCCTTTGGTTTGATGGTCAGCAGTACTCTGCTTAGCACCACAAAGAAAAACAGGCTGCTCTCGAGAGAGCTATAGCAAACACAGCCCAAGACTGGAAGACAGACCCTTGTCTAAGCTACCTGACCAGGGGAGTTCAGGAACAGAATAGATCTGCTTTTTTTCCTTCCTGAAAAATATAACACATTAGACACCCAGTGCTTTTAATGTGAATTAGTTTGTTTTGTGCTTTCCTCCTAGGTAAGAGACACACCTGCCAGAGGAACCCTGCAGTGAGGGTGTAAAAAGGATAAAATTCCATGCTAAGCAGTGTCCTACAGTCCAGAGACTTTCAACCCTGGCTGAGTGTCAGAACCACCTGGAGAGATTTGTCAAAATACTGAGACCTGAGCCTGCCTGCCCATCAGTCTGAGAAGGACGGGACAGCTGTTGTTATTCCCAGGTTCTACAAATGTGTGGAGATGCACAGCCAGAGTTGAGCCCACTGTAGGCACCACCAGCACATCATTTTACATAATGCACATAACAGCCTGGTGACTTGTTCCTGGTTGTAATAATGAGAAAACAGGCCCAGAGGGCTCCAGTCTGTCACTGTGTTAACAGACAGCAAGTAGCAGAACTGAGATTGTTGCCCAAGTCCGCCTCATCTACCTATGCTAAAGGAGGATGAGGGTTAGCGGGTATGCATGTGCATGGTCTGTGTTTGTGTGTTAGTGTTGAAAGAAGACAAAACTAAGTAAAGATTCCTCCCCTTCATTTTTTTCCTGGCTTTGGAATCCAGCTCTGAGAGTACTTTTTCTCCCTTCATCAATTAAATAGCAGAGAGAAGAACAAGGTAAATTTTTCCCTTTCAACCCAATTCAGGTTGAATGAGAATAGGAACAAGACTGATTTTATGAGTCACAGGACCCAGCATATGATTATGCTTTTAAATACTTAGGAATAATACTTTATCCCTCTTTTTTATTGACATTTAGGTAAGAATCCATTGGAGGAAGTTGAGAAGAAAAGAAAAACTAAGAATTGACCCTCAGAAGTTCGCAACTCAGATTATGTAGGAAACTAACATAAGATCAACAAATTCAGTTTTATTATCATTCTTGACTATATTAATAATAGTTAACTTAGTCACTAAAGCAGATAGGTCTTATAAATGGATTCAGAAAATTATTCTTTTAAATTTCATTAATGGGTGAAATCATTAATTTATATCAGATAGTATATGCCTCTTTTAATTTATCTGCAAAGGAACAAATTAAATAAGTAAATTGAGTGTCCCCAAGGACCCAAGAGGATCAGATAAATAAGCACCTGATCCACTGTAAGTTGCCACATGAAATGCATCACTGTCATCACTATTAATTTTAAATAATTATAAAATGTCTAAAGCATCTAAAGAGCACCACATGTCCCAGTCTTCCATTTATTCTCCTAGTCTCTCTTCTCCTCCCCCCTGTTCTGCCTACTTCTACTGATTCCCCTCACCACACCCTCTGTGTACCCATTCCTAGATGGCCCAACTTCAGGAGACATGTGCCATCTTCTCCATTTAAAAAATCAGGTTCGCAACACAGATGTAAACATTGATGGTGATATACAGCTAGTTGAGAAAGCTGAGTCCCAAATGGTTACTATGCTCCTGGTAGAGTGAATATTATATAGACATGAAAAAGAAACAGAACCATGAACACAGTTAATGCTTTCCCATCACATGCACATTTCTCAGCTTTTGTAATGTTCTTGGAGCAATAAATAAAATACTTTAAATACTATATCTAATTTTTGATATACTATTTTCCCAGGATTCTCACAATGTCCCTACAGCACCTGCCCCATCATCAAAAACACTTTAAGATCAAATTCAGGAGATCAGAGTCTAGCTCTTTTGTCAGAAAAATGAATGCCTGAGAGTCTTCCTCATAGTTAAGTCAGGAAGAACAGCTGCTTTCTGTCTTGCTAGTTTCTTTTGTCTGTTCCTACTCCCTGGGTGCACACTTCTATTTACACTGGCAAATTTATCTTAAGAGTAATAGACGAAGTAGCTGGTCTTCCAGAAGATCATGAGTACCAACACCTTGCCATGTGGACCATCGTTTAACTAGACCCCACGACAGATGATTTGTCAGGGACTGCTCCTTTCAACTTTCCTCATCTCCAGGAGTCTGCAGAGACCGCCAAAGGAGCCTGCCCCTCACCACCAATAAAGGACAATGCTGTCATCAATGACCCCACTATGTACTACTGATGAAACATTTGTAGTAAAAAAAAAGTATACATTTTTAAAACATATATATACATTTTACATAGGTATGTAAAATACACATAAAAATAAGTTGATGGATGGAAAGCAGGCAGATAGGCAGAAAATACATCACCAGAGGTTCATAGGGATGTGCCAAGGACCCTACTAAGGCAGTAAATAAACATTTTTCTAGAGCATTAATTTTACTCAAAAGTAAAACAAATACACCATGGAGTGGAATGAAAATTTTACGAGCCTTTTTAAGATAAAAGTGAAAACTTGAAAGACATTTCCTGGGAAGCTTTGGTCAGATGCTAGGGTTCAAACTGACTCTCTTTTGGCTGTGTATCAGTGGGAAATCAGACAAACAGGACACCTAGAGGCACAGGGAGTTACGATTGCATTTGCCTAGGCTTTTATAAAACCCTCTGGTGTGTTATAAATTACTTTCCTGAGAGTGAATGTCCCAATTCACTAAATCAGTACAGAACCTTGAGAACCGGTCTTCATTTAGTCACTGTGGGAAGAACAAGCAGAAGTGGGATTTTCCATCTACTTCTTAGCTATGCTCAGCCCCCATGGAGCTGCATCCCACAAAGAACTGGGCAGACCACCAGTGCAGAACAAGAAATATAGTACTTCTCTGCTCTAGTAAATCTGACACATGCAGTCACTTCTCTTTTAACAGCAGCCTTGCTTTGCTATGTTTATGAACCAAAAGCCTGAGTTAAGCACAATCAGGTAGGTTTTTTTTTTTTTCCGATTTATTAATTTTACTATATGAGGCCTGAGTTTCTTCAGACCTTACAAGCCCATGAATTCAGATAACAGAATCAGGATATACATAAGAGCCCAACTTTCTCTAGCTCCTCCTTCTAGAACTTGCTTGTGTGAGACTTTAGCCACCTGTAAAGCCTCACTCTGCCCAGAAGTCCCCAGACATGTTTCAATGGCATTCAAGTGTTAATCAGAATATCTACCAACATCTCTTTCTCTCCTGATCCATCATCAGTGTCCATGGTGAGAAACCCCTTGACTGTGTCTCATCGTTATGGCTGCCACATGGGCCAACGTGTTCCAGGTTGAGGCAGTGATCTTTCAAGGCAGCAACCCTGAAGGTGCCAGGTATATTCTGTGCAGCAGTGAGGAGGTTAACCCCCTCCCACTCTGAGTCCCACATTACCATCTGGCACCAAAGCAACCCTCCTGATGCCCCGACATTTGACTATGTTCCCTATGAAAATAGCTTCTCGATTTCTGCATGTAGTTTCGCTCATCACAAGGTTCAAAGACCTAACACCAGACAGTAGATCAATATTTAAGACAGACCCCATGGAGTCCTGTCCCTCTTCATTTTCTTCTTTCTTCTTCACCATATAGCCCCATTCCTCCGTTGTGTATCAGTTTACTCTGACTGAATGAATACCCGCATTCTACCTTCTGACAGTTTATCCTATATTGGTGGACATGACTGAATTCTCAAAGCAGGCATCTAGTAAGGTCAAGACAAAACCCCAACCATATAGATGTGAAGACAAAGGAGGTAGAAAAATTAACCTCCTTGTACTGGTAGGTTTGTGGCTTATTTTCACGAGGTAATACTGAGACTGACCCAGAAAGTACAAGATGATATGTCTTGCTGAGACCAGGTGAATTTGGCCTGTGGTGGTAATCCATGCCCAGCCCAACAGCCCTAATGGCCCCGATGCGACTAGCCATCATGTGAGCATAATGAACCAAGCCTCCTTTTCTACAGGAACCAAGGGAAAAAGCCCTTGCATTTGTTAAAATCCCTTCTAGGTCCTTTAATTGAAATGTGATACAAAAGGACAAAGTGCTATTACATTAACCTAATTATGAAGTTACTTGCTAAGAGCAAGTTTTAGAGTATTTACATTTGTTGAAAAGCCAAAAAGATTATCAGCTGTGCTGCCACAGACTTTGAGGCTCCTGTTTTTTTTTTATTTACCAATTTCTAAATTTAGGTGGAGAATTCTGTTATGCACTTGAACTGCTGGTCAATTCTGAATGGGCAGACAATGCAATATAGAAAAGATACTAGAATTATGGTTGAAAAATACTAATACACAAAAGACATTTTTATATAATAAAAATATATGAAATGGCAAGAATAACATTTTAAAAATAAATGGCTTCATTTAGCAAATTGGAACTGGTATGAGATTTCCTTTCTAGAAACCTCTGCAAAGAGCATATGGTAATTCCTTATTCTAAATGGAAAAAGAGGGGATTTGAGGTGCTTTAAATGTTTTTATATTTCTTATTTCCATTTTGCACAAAACTCTACAATTTTTGTGATTGTTAAATTGCTTTATCTGGAAGAACCATGATCTAGATACAAATATTCTTACTTTGAAGAGGTGAATTAATAAAAGATTGGAGACTTAAATTCAGATACAGTGATTAAGGGGGATGGGGCCAGGCCTTAAGATTCAATGCTGCTCAGACACCATCTTCTCTTGTCAAAGAGTATCTTTTATCCAGACAACACTAAACAGGTCAGTCACACACCTCACTTGCCAGGAGCCTACTCAATGGGGACTGCAAACATCCAGAACCCAAGAAGCAAGTGGGCAGGAGGGGTGGCGGAGTGGAGAGAAGCTGTGAGAAACAAAAACAACTATCATCTCATCATGGGTCCTATGAGTTTCTCTCATCCTAGCCTTGCCCTGCAGCCAGATGCCTGGGTTCTCAACTCACCTATGCATGTGAAACATCTGGCACATTGAGTAACCCTTCTGATCCTTAGTGTTCTTATCTGTAATAGGAAGACTGTACACTTTTTGTCTCTCAACAGACTATAGACAAGATTAAATGAGATCTATACCTGTTATGTATTTAGTGCTCATAAATAATGTTGCCTTTATTACTCTAACTACAATTCTGCAAGCATGATCACCATGCTGTACACACCTGAAGTAGGAAAATGTTCTCCTAGAAGCCTGTATGGCCAGCAGGACAAAGTCATGGCCAAGAAGTTGGAAGTTAGAGAAAAGACAAAAAGACAATGAGAGTAAGATATAAGAATTCAAAAATATATCACTCTGGAATTTTTTTCATGTCAGGGAAAACAATAGACAACATTTTAATAATTCCTCAAAATATTCTATTAGTAAACAACCAGCATTCAAAATAAACCTATTACACAGAACTAAATTATGTCCAAGATACCCCCATGGAAAATTTCTCATAGAGTAAGTACTAGGCAATGTTTTTCTTTCCTTAAAGATAAGGCATAATATTTCCCTTTCTGGCCCAACAAGCTGTTTTTTGATATATGTACAATATGCTTTTAAAATATTCATTCCAAAGGTTTATTAAGTTAAATCTAGGAACTAAAAGGGAAGAGCTACTAAAAAAAAAAAAATCTTCTGCAATGAAGAATATTCTTTCTATGGAGAAGCTTATTCCATAAGCGTCTCAAAACAATGAAGCACTACTAAATGCTTCTCTTCCTAAATAAAGCAGCAGGTTCATCTCAACTCCAATTGTCTCCAAGTAATGGAGTCTCCATCTTCCTCTAATGGAGAGAAAATGAGCAGCACTGAGCAGCTGGATAGTTTAGGTAGCAATCAGATGATTGAAAGCCCAGTATCTCAGATACTGGTGGCCTAAGCCCCGGTAAGGATGCTCTCAGCCTGTAGACTAATAAAAGATAGGAGACTATAGGAGTCCCAACCCTAATTTTATTCAGGTCTCTGATAAATATTACCCAAGGAGAGTCCACTCCCGAACCTATGTAAACTAGTCCTCCCCTCCCACCCCACCTATTCCTCCTACACCACATTATTGTCCTATAGGGCATTTATCCCCTTTTTTCTGTTAATTGTCTGTCTCCTCCCATTTGTGCAAGTTCCATGAAGTCAGTGACTTTATCTGCTTTGTTTGTTGTTTTATCTCTAGTTCCTACAACAATGGCTGGCAAATAGAGAACAAATGGTAAATATTTGTTGTTTGAGTGGATGAGAGAATAACTATGCAAGTGATTAACCATGAGGAATTTTTCCTTTCTGCCACTTTAGAAGGATATGTCGAGATATTTTGAAACTTTAAGTCTTTTTAGGTCTTTGAATAAAAATCCATTTTTAAAGATTAAGTACATTTTATCAATCAAACGGTGGGACCAAATAGAGAAGCAAGGCCATTACCTATCCTGCTAAAGATCTTTTGGCTTACCAAATACTACTCTCTCCCACCATTTGGGGTCACACAGCTATTTTCTCTTCATACAATCTACTTGTTCTTCTATTAAATCATTTCAAAATTTATATCCCTGCTCTGGCCTCTTCCCTGACCATCAGTCTATATAATTGAGGGCCAGATCTGTGTGGGTATTCCACATATCCCAACCTGTCTAAAAGCAAACTCTGGTGTTTTTCCCAGACCATTTCCCTTGAGTTTTCCATAATCTAGGATGATGGCCCATTAGGTCTTTTCTACATAAACATGGGTTGAGTTTTCAAGGTCTGGAGCATGGTGAAGGTCATTAGGGAATGAGATATTAGCCAGTTCCATATTTAGACAGGATGGGAATGACAAATGAAAAAGAGAGAGAGAGAGGGGGACAGATGGATGTCAAAACAACCTTTAAGTGGTGAGCTGAGCTAGCACAAACAGTGCTACAGAGGCCCTAGATATACAAAATGTGGGTACATTGAGGTAAATTGCAAGCACAAAGGCAAAACCAAGGTCACTCACTTCTCAGTCTTGGCTGGAGCAGTGCAGCATTGAATGAACCAGGTCCCAGCCACTAAGAGAAGAGATGTCTTCAAGAAAGCAATTTGCTATAGCATGTGTTGGCAGTGTCTAGTGCAACTACTCATTCTCATTTGGCCCCAGCTCTGACTGACCTCTGGAAGTTGTGGCTCAGAAGCACAGAGTCATTTTGAGTATTTTGATCAGACAAGGTTGCTGTTAATACACTCCACAGCTTACCTAAACAGAACCTCCATGCTTGCGAACATTCTCCACCACTTCCCTAATAACAGAGTGCTAAAACCTGAGCCAGAGCAGGGCAGAAACTGCCAGCAAGGTACCCTGGCCTGGCTCATTCCCCTTCTCCCAATCAGGCAAGTATTAAGTCCTAATACCCGGCATTTTTGACTCAGTTTCTCTGCCATGTGATTGAGATGCAAAACAATTCCACTCTGATACCTAGTTATTTCCTTTTTTAATTCTTAGTACCCATTTTTCTAAACTTTTTCACTATGCTTAGGGTACTTGCAAAAATAGAAACAGAGGGTCAAGGTACTTGATAGAAAACTTGCCCTCAAATGCTGAGAGTTCCTTCTAAATAGTCCTCAAAATTAATAAATAACACCTGTCCCAGATTTTTAGTATTTGCAAAGCAAGTTCTCATCCTATCTCATTTAACAGTGGTAACAGCCCAAGAGACAGGTATTCACACTCCTACAGGTGAGGGGTCTAAGGCTCAGAGAAGGTAAGTGACTTACCCAGACTCATACCTGGGATGTTGAACACTTTCCACCATATCAGACCCCCACCGATGTGTGGTCCACCACTGCAGCTCATCTAATTGTAAAAAGGGAACTGCAGCCAAAGACATCAGCATTCATTCCACAGTATCTCACCCAGCCTCGTCTTTCCCAGAGCCAAGAAGAGAAGATCGTATTTCTTTCTGCTCACTCAGCCATGCTGCACTCACTCACTTGTACTGAGCTCTTTTATGTATAAATCCCAAGTTAGCCTTATGCATTTGTTCATTTTACCTATATTTATTGAGTGCCTACTATGTGCAAGACATCAATAGTGTGTCGATTAGGTGACAAGAACTATTAAATAATTATAGATGAATGCATTATTCATTTTTTTAAAAACCTGCTTAAATCATGCAGGATCCAATGATCTATATTATATTCAAAGCAAAGTAAATCACAGGGCAGCTGGCTCTAATTCTTTTTTAAAGCAGGCTGGGTATAAATAATAAATAGAATAAAAGCGTCACTGTGAAAGTTTTATCAGAGGCCGTAAGTGTGGAGGAGTTAAGAGACTGGGCTTCAGTCCAGACTGCCACCAGGCTTGTGTGACCTTGGGTGAGTCACCTCGCTCAACAGGCCTCTGTTTCCTCCTCTGTAAAATATGTGAATTGAGTGGGGTGATTTTTAAAGTGCTTTTTCTCATTAGCATTTTTCTTGTTCTTAAGAGGAAGCATCTCTCAGCGGTGGTTCTGACCTTGATCCCCAAAGATCTCAGGGACTAAGAGGAAGCTGTAGGGACTTGGTTACACTTGGGATCCTTAAAGGTAAAGTATCATCAAGCAAGAACAAACAAGCAATCCACTGAGAAGACAATAAGCTAGAGTATAGGACATGTTTGATTGGAAAAAATTAATATAATAAGTGAACATTGCAGAAATGCCTACTGGAGCAATCTCCTGTACATAATAAATATCCAGGGAAATTAAAAATCAATAGGTAATAATGTATCAATATTTGTTCCTTAGTTGTGGCAAATGTTCCACAGAAATATAAGATATTGATAATAAGGGAATGGGGTACAGGGTAAATGGGTACTCTGTACTATATTTACAACATTTCTGTACATTGAAAACTATTCTAAAATAAAAGGTTCATTTTTAAAAATCACTAGGAATACTAATCTGAGAGCCATCTACCAAGTTGGAGATTGTTGTCTCTCCCCAACTGCACAAAAACATTAGTGGCAGATACAGGATTATCATTCTGCCTGCAAAGACATCTTATTCATTTCTAAAAGTAATAGTTGAATCCTAACTCTGTGTGAGCAGCCTTATACATTAATCAGAGACTTTAAATGGATTGGTTGAATTATTTCATAGGAATATTAGGGGGGAGAGAGAGAGGTATGAGCTCTTCTTAACTGTTGGAAACACTATAAACACTGTATTTCCCCAAATAAAGTCCCCAAACCAAGTTAACTGATGCCAATGTTTCCATATTCACCCAACCCCTTTAACTGCCTCTTTAAGAATGAAAGTTAAGTCCGGCTACAAGAAAGTAACAATCACAGCAAGTTTACAAATTCATCCTTAAAGGCTCACTGTGGAAGACAAAGGGTCTGCGGAAGCTGGGCTCTAACTTCCCTGGTATTTGGCTACCATTTTAAAGCAAAGCAAACACACACACACACACCCCAGACTCCGGAAGGAAAAGTCAATAGTATTAATAAATCCACCGTGTGTGTTAAAAGCCATGTGGATTAAAGGAAAATGCCCTACCAGGTCTCTTCATTAACATTAGCAAATTCTTGTGTAACTTACATCGCATTAAAGTCTGCGGAATCTGGCCTAATTTCATCTTTGAGGCACAGGCTTCTGAAATGTGCTGTCTTTGGTCTACACATTGCCTTTTGATATATTCTATTAGCTGGAAGCTCCAGCATCCTTTATTATGGTTCCAGCAGCCTTTGCTCTCTGCTCACAAATAATTGATGCTCCCTTTGCACCAGGCATAGTTTTCAACTGATAAGCAGCAGGGTAATTGGCACCTTCACAGGATATTAGGAAGAAGGAGGGGGAAAAGATCACACTTTGCAGACAGGAAGCAGACAGCAGAAGGTAACCAAATAATCATGCTCCTGCGAAGAAGCCTAAATTCTTCTGGAGACACATATTTTGCATTTCCTGTAGTAAATATTAAGTTTTGTATTTATTGATACACATTGTAAGAAAAAAATTGTCAGGTTAGGGTACTCCCTAGGTTTATTAAAGATGAGGTGTTGATGTTACTATTTATTTTCAGTAATGTACAGTTTGATATAACTTCTAATAATACTTAGCATTAACAGCTTATATGTTTTCCATATTCATTGTGACATAATTAATGATGCTGTCATATTGAATGCATGGACATGAATTATTACTAAATTAGAATAGAATTCCTATAGCATTATGTGTAATGCTCTGTCACCATAAATACAATATTAATAAAGAATCTATGTTACCTGTGCTTAATCTTTTCCAACCTAACCTTTTATTTTAACAAAGCACATTAAAAAGCACTGATTTTGCCAAATTTGGAGGAAAGTTTCTTGCATTTTTAGGACAAAAAGATGTCAATGCTATTTTGACAGTAGCACTGCCCATAAATTTTTAAATTCTCTGTCTCCTAGGATAATAACCGAACCATAAGCATGTATGTAAGAGCAAGCCAGGAGGCTGGGACAGACTGGTTCCTTTGTGCTGAGACACTCCATCCAGTCCTGTCCCACCTCCTGCCCCAACAAAGCCTAATTCCTGATGAAGATTTGAGACTAAATAAAACTCAGTCTCTAAAGGTGGGCCAAAGGTACAGGGAGAGGGGAAATGCGAGGGGAGGAAAAACCTGACCTACACTGCCTGTTCTCTCCTCTGATTTCACCACCACCAATCTCAATTTGCTACCTTCCTGCTTCCAGTGGTATCCACTCAGATTCTGCCATTGTAGGACCTAATCTGAGACCCTTTCAGCCTCAGAAGAAGCTGCCATTTGACCTAAATCAAACCCAGATCTGCTGGTCCTGCTGGATCTGCAAGGCAAATCACTCTGGTCCTCCCACCACAAAAACTTCTTCAGTTTTCCCAGTTGACTCCCTAAACCTGGCTACTTCTACCACAGACCCTGTGCCTTGCTCTTCTGTTATCATTTGACATTTCATTGTATCTGAAGAGTTTGCTTAGACTTTCAACCCAACCATCAGCAGCAACCCTAGCTCACCCCCTGCCCTTTTCCAGATCAACTATGTTAGCAGCTGGACAAACCTCTGAGCCAGAATGATAGGCCCTTTAAAAAAAATTATCTATTCACTTCAGAGACTTCATTCTCTTAAATTGATTAGCCTGACTACTTGACTTATCTCCAGACTCTAATTTACTTCACAACCATATATGGATATCACACTATGAGCAAAGGAATCAGAGATGAAATATTCTCCCTAGCTTCTTCCCTCTTCAGCTGTTCTCATTCTCCAGAGGTACCTGCCACCTCGGTCAGTGGCTATCAAACTTTGAGGTCTCTTAACCATTTACTCTCCTAAAAATTATCATGGGCCCAAAAAGCATTTGTTTATGTGCGTTATACCTTTTGATATTTAGTATATTAGAAAAGAACGAGAAAATGTAAATATATTTGTCAGCTTATTTAAAATAACACTAATGAGGGGCGCCTGGGTGGCTCAGTGGGTTAAAGCCTCTGCCTTCGGCTCGGGTCATGATCCCAGGGTTCTGGGATCTAGCCCCGCATCGGGCTCTCTGCTCAGCAGGGGGCGTGCTTCCTCCTCTCTCTCTGCCTCTCTGCCTGCTTGTGACCTCTGTCTGTCAAATAAATAAATAAATAAATAAAATCTTTAAAAAAAAAACAAACACTAATGAACCCATTACATACTGATATAAATAAAATGTATATAAAATATATATGTTATAAAACAAAAAAACCCAAATATATATGTAATAAAACAACAACAAAAAAAAATAGCATGAGAGGTGGCATTGTTTTTACAATTCTGCAAACCTCCTTAATGCCCAGCCTAATAGAAGGCAACTGGATTGTCATATCTGCTTCTGCATTCAGTCTAGTCCAATATGGCATTCTGGCTGAAGTATATGGAGAATACCTGGCCTCATACAGATATGTGTAGAGTTGAAGAGAGAGATATTTGAATAGCATTTTTAGATAATTATGAATATTATTTGTTGACACTAAACTCACACAATGAATAACAGTGCATTGTGGGAACTAAAACCCTATCAATGAATTTTTCATACTCAGTACATTAAAATTCATTGACTTATCTTATACTCTGAGTAGATCTTTTATTAGTACATGATTGGTCATTTGGAAAATATTGGTTCATTGAAGTATGCAGATCCAATATTGACATACTTTATTATAAAATATCAAAAAAATCACATTCATCTCAGAAATATTATAATAAATGAAAGAAGTGTGATATTCTGGAAAACTATAGGAGAGACATCAGGTTAGTGTCTGCTGGGGCCCAGAATGAGAAGACAGAACTGACTACAAAAGAACATCTGAACACTTTTTGTGTTGATGAAAATATTCTATATCCTATTTGTGGTAGTGAATACATGACTGTGTATATTTGCCAAAATTCATGGAACTATACACCTAAAAGGATAAATTTTACTATAAATAAACTATTCCTGAATAAGTAGACTTTTAAATTACATTCTTTACTATCATCATCTATCTTATTAGAGAAATCTATAAGTACTGGGAGGTTCTCAAGCTCATGGTGGTGGATCTAAACTTTCTAAAATTCTAATCTTTCCTTGAAACTTTTAATTTTATCTCATTGGTGAAAATTTTGTCAGCTTATCATATCTACATTTAAAATATTCAAGTCTTACTTCTTTAAATTCTGAAAGATTGGTCTCAAAATGATACCAGACCTGGAACCACCGTGCTGACATTTACACTAATGATGAAACACAATGGTGGGTAAAATTACAGATATCTTAGCATACATGAAAGCAGTACCATCACAGTGTCTTGGTAGTCACTGTAATCCACACCATGCATTTCCAATTTTAAAAAGCCAGAGTCACTTAAAAATATCTTTAACCAAGATGTGATATTATTAACTGTACAAAGTTTTAACATATCTTTATGCTCTCCTGTGCTCTCCTGTGTGATAAAATTGGAAGAATACATAAAGCCTTTCTGTTTCATTCTGAAGTATATATTTGCCATAAGGAAAAGAACCATAATACTATTCAAAAAATGCCTGCTGCTGATGAAACAGTAAAGGAAATTATTAGCCTCACTAAAGCCAAGCGAAGGGCAGCTTTTATCACACTTCCTCTTGATGTGACAGACTCACTTCATTCATTTTGGAGAAAACGTCTGTCAAATACTGAAGCCTGAAAAACCCATAGTTTGTCTACCCAGTCATTCTTTCAAGTAAAAATGATGTTCCATAGAAAAGGTGCCTACATGAAATTCCAACCCAAATAATCATACAAGTGCTTTTCCTTTCATGTGGGTCAAGACACCCATAGTTCTACCCACCATTGCTTTGCACCATTAGTGTAAATGTCAACACAGTTGTTCCAAGATAAACCATGAGGTTTTTAAAAAGTTACTCAATACTTTTGAATATTTCAGCACCACTTTTGTTTGTTGCCAAGGTTTCATAGAAAAGAAGATCTTCTTTGATGATTTGTTGTTGCTGATGCTGGATGGATACAAGCAAACATAGATTCACCCATTGTTAAGGTAAAAGTTTAAATCTTCAGATAAGAGGTCCTTCAATCTTCAAATACACACAGCTTGATTAGTCTCTCAGATATTTTGTGTGCTTCATAGCCAGTGCAATAAAATAATTTACCAATTGGATGTTTCTGTGGCTATCTCATTCCTAGTCTGAAGGCTATAACAGAAAGTTTAAAGATCTTATCATATCTATATTAAGATATTCAATTCCTTTTGCTTTAAACTCTGAGTGGTCTGAAAATGAAGTCATACCTGATACCTACTATTCAAATGTTCTATTGCACTCTTCAAATACTGTTCTTATGCAACATTCAAATGTTCTAATGCACATAACACAATAAAGTTAATTATTAACATCACCAAAGCTAAAAGAAACAGAACTTTTGGGGCACCTGGGTGGCTCAGTCAGTTAAGTGTCTGCCTTTGGCTCAGGTCATGATCCCAGGGTCCTAAGATGGAGCCCTGCATCAGGCTCCCTGTTCAGTAGGGAGCCTGTTTCCTCCCTCTCCCTGCCTCTGCTTGTGCTCTCTCTCTCTCTCTCAAATAATTAAATAAAATCTTAAAAAAAAAAAAAAAAGAAAGATAACTTTCATCACTTTTGTTTTGTATTTATTGTTACACCCAGCTTCCTCCCTTCCATGAGTCAGGGAACTCTCTATAGCCAGTCTTGCCTTTTTCATCATCTTTAGAGGTAGGTGTTTGCTATGGACTAAAAAGGTTGTTCTTCTAAACCTTCCCATTTTTTTAAGCCAACAATTCACCCTTAAATATAGATATAATATTTTTTTATTTTAGAATAGGAGTAATAAATTCTAAAATAAGTTTTAGGTAGAATTTTTAAGTTTTAAAAGTATTTTTCTAGATTTAAAATATTTTTATATACTATTAAAATATTATAAAGCAAGACAATAAAGTTTGCTTCCTATTGTGTTTCTACATAGGCCAAAAAAAAACCCCTTCAAAATAATAATTCAAAAGATGTTAATGATGTTACAGATATATAACAAGTGTAATGACATTAAGGGTAGAGTAGAAGTATTAAAAATATACTGATTTAATGTTTACAAATGCTCATATTTTTACCCTAAATCTACTAACTTAGAAAATTCTACAATATACGTGGATCGAACTAGAGGGTATCATGCTTAGTGAAATAAGTCAATCGAAGAAAGACAACTGTCACATGATCTCCCTGATATGAGGAAGTAGAGATGCAACATGGTGGTTTTGGGGGGTAGGAGAAGAATGAATGAAACAAGATGGGATCGGGAGGGAGACAAACCATAAGTGACTCTTAATCTCACAAAACAAACTGAGGGTTGCTGGGGGAAGGGGGTCGGGAGAGGAGGGTGGGGTTATGGACATTGGGGAGGGTATGTGCTATGGTGAGTGCTGTGAAGTGTGTAAACCTGGCAATTCACAGACCTGTACCCCGGGGATAAAAATACATTATATGTTTATAAAAAATAATAATAATAAATAAAACAAACAAAGAAAAAAACATAAAGACAAAAAAAAGAAAATTCTACAAAATACAAAAATAAACAAGCACATATCCCACCAAAGCAATGATACTATCACATGTCTGAACACCTTTGAGAGAACGAGATTGAAAACAACAAAGAGTATCTTACTGCTATTATGAAAATAGTTTTGAGCAATGGATCCCTGAAAGGGTCTTGGGAACCCACAGAGGTCCACAGAACACACAGAGAAATGCTAGCCTAAGTAATCAGGGAGCCCTCCCTAAACATGATCCATGTCCTTCTACTGTAATTCCTACCCTCTAATGACACTGAAGGAGTCAGGCTGCTGAAGACCTTGGACTGCCAAGTTGTTTGGGAAACAGGAAAGATACTCAAAAAGGTAGCAAAACCTATATCCTTGAAACCAGAGGGAATAGGCAGCTAGTCAACCAAGGTTAATGAGTGACAACATTGCCATCATATAGTTCAAGCTAGGAATCTCTGGTTCATCTTTGAATTCTCTCTCTCCTTCACCACCTGCAGCAAACACCACTGGTCTCTGTCCTGGTCTAAACCCTCATCATTGCTTGCGTGACTCCTCCTTGAAGCCTCATAAGTGTCCTGTCTCCTCCACCACCAGTACCACTGCCACAAAGTCTCTCCATACATTATCTACTAGATAATGGACAAAGGGAGTCCTTTATAATTGGGATCCACAGACTCCTCACCATATCAACTATGTTTCAACCATTCTAAATATGTTCTTCCCAAAAAATAAACATAAAATTCAGAAAGCTTCCTGTAATGCTGTCCTGCATCTCCTGGCTTATGTACATGTCCTTTTCCTTGAACCCCACTCATTCTTTAGGCCCAATTCAAATGTCCACTCCTTCATGAAGCCAACCCTAATGCCAACACACAACCTGTGCTCCTACCACATAACAAACATTTAATGACCACTTCTATGATACCAGATTATCTTTGCTTGTTCACATAACCATCGCCCCAATCTTCCCATGGAAAGGGCAGACCATGTCAAACTATATCTGGAGTCCCCACTCTAACTGAGCTCCTGTCTGGTGTAGTAGTGTGTAGTAGGTGCCTAATCCATGTTTGTTGAAGGAATTCGATGCCCCAGAAAAGCACTGGATGCCCTTCAGTCACCTGTTAATTTAGGTGCATTCTCCCATTCATCTATCTTTTTTTTTTTTTAAGATTTTATTTATTTATTTGATAGAGAGAGATCAGTAGGCAGAGAGGCAGGCAGAAAGAGATGGAGAAGCAGGCTCCTTGCTTGCAGAGCAGAAAGCCCGATGCGGGGCCCGATCCCAGGACCCCGAGATCATGACCTGAGCCAAAGGCAGAGGCCTTAACCCACTGAGCCACCCAGGTGCCCCTCATCTATCTTTTTACTGGTTCCTGTGATGCTTTGCCACAATAAAGATGCACACAGTTCACAATTGCCAGAACACAATGGTAGCAATAACAAAGTCATTTCCTTCAGTTGCATGAGATCTTGTCTTGGTAGCTCTCAAACAACTATGTTTTGGTGATGATATATGGCCAGGTGCTTGTCATGGGATATCTCAATTAACCATTGCAATAAGGCTATGAAGGAAGCCTTATTAACCCCATTTCATGTATGAGGAAATTGCAATGCAGAAGTAACTGGGCCAAGACAGAGCTCTCACTCAAGCCAAGTACTTTCCAACATCAAAGCTCAACAATTCCACTCTGCTGTTAACAGAGAAGGGTGATTCACCCTAAAGTCCTGCTCAAATGAGACTTCTCTAATTCTGAAGGATTTTCTCCTTTTGGTAATTTCTCACTGCAGATTAATGAGGGTTGTGGATTTTTTTTGTTTTTGTTTAATGAACACTAAGAATAGTGTGGGGAAAATCTCCTGCCAAAAATCAGGTCTACTATAAGAAGAGCTCAGAATTCAGATCTCAAATGCTCTGCTTTTGTTGGTGCTTCTGGTTAGTTCATGAATGAAACAGATTATCCCACAATTATAATAATGAGCAGGCCCTGGTATCATTTCTGCACTTAATTGCTATTAAGATGTTCCTTAGAATCTATGGGAAGGCAAGTATGCACTTAAATTATTGTGATAGGGTTCCAAAAGGTGTAGCATTATATTTTATTGGATAAGAATGAGAAGTGTCAGTGGAAATTAAGTCTATAACATTATATAACACCCTATTCCCAAGACAAGCACTCATGTCTGTCTTGATGATGATGCGGCTGTATTTGTTTTCCAATTACATCTTGAATAAACTCAATAGACCAGGAAGCATGATGAGGGAAATCTACTTTCTGGCAATTACAGTTTATGTTCTATTTAGAGGTAGTGAACATTTTCATTGTCCATGTTTATCCAGTCTTTAAAAGTCTGTAAGGAAATCCAAAGGCGTCTGGGTGGCTCAGTTGGTTAAGTGGCTGTCTGTTGGTTAAGTGTCAGTGGCTGATCTCAGGTCATGATCAAACGTGGTCCTGGAATCCAGCCGCATGTCAGGCTCCCTACTCAATGGGGAGTCTGCTTCTCCCTCTGCTTTTCTGCCCACCACCCTGCCCAGGGCAGGCTTATCGCTGTCACTCTCTCTCTCTAATAAATAAATAAAATCTTTGAAAAAAAAAAAGTCTGAAAACTCAAAAAAATGCTTTCATGACTTCAGAAGACAAACTTTAAGACAGTTGTGGTTTCAGGCTATTCTTGCAAAAGGAAATGGACTACTCTGGAACCCAAGCAAGAAGCAGAAACGAATGCCCAGACCTTTCTGATGTCCACATAATTTGCATGAGATAAGGGATGTAGAACAAGTCATCAGGAGACTAAGGAAATACTTTCTAGGAATAGACAATATGCACTTCCAAGTGTCAAAGGAAAGACTTCTAGATATTTGTGTTTACCCTCTTTTTGTTTGTATTTTCATGTTTTACATGACCTACAAGATTTGCTATTATAAAACTTAAGACAAAATAATATGTTTGACTTTATATTAGAGTTATTTTTTTAAATGCTTTTAAATTTAAGTCTGATTTTCCACAATGGAATTCTTCTGTGAGTAATCACTGATGTCTGTGAATGACAAACACTATGAATGGTGTTACAGAATCCAAAAAGTGTGCTGAATGTTTCGACCATAAGTCATATGTCAAGTTTTTATGCTAATTCTGAAAGATTTTTTAAAATTAAATATTAGCAATGACAGAAATATATTATGTCTATTTAAATCATCCATTGGGGAGAAGAAACATTTCTAATTGCAATTTGATTCATTATGACATTTGTATGTCTTCATTGGAGAAGTGTCTGTCCATATCTTCTGCCCATTTTTTTATATGATTGTCTGTTTTGTGTGTGTTGAGTTTGAGGAGTTCATTATAGATCCTGGATATCAACTTTTTGTCTGTACTGTCATTTGCAAATGTCTTCTCCCATTCCGTGGGTTGCCTCTGTTTTCTTGACTGTTTCCTTTGCTGTGCATTATGAAGGCTTTGTTTCACAGGAAACAATGGGAAGTTTTAAAAGAGCTTTCTTCAAAATTCAGTCAAAACAGTATCTGTCCTAATATTTTATATAAGCTATTTTCAAAGAGTTTTTACTATAAACAGAAGTATCAATAAAATACAGAAATTAGCCTTATGTTATTTGGATCATAAAAGTGCAAAAGTATATGTTTTAGAAATATTTCAAATGGCAAGCTAATATAACCAGCTTTAACTCAGTTTTGTCATGTAACAAAAATAAAATTCAACTTATGCAATTAAGTATTTCAAGTTGTTTATATTCTTTTAAAATATCTTTCAGGTTTTAGGTAATAACCATGGGGTTTTTTCCTTGTTCAGACTATTGCTCTTTTTTCAAAATTTAGGATGAATTTTTAATAAGATATTTGAAAAGCAGCTTAAGAAATTTAAAAAAAAATCAAAAGCTATCCATGCACACTTGTCTACCTTCATGTTCTAATTATTTAAGATAAATATGTGCAAGCACTTGAATTATCCACCAAAAATGCCTTAGCTCTCCACTTAATTTTTTATAGGCAAATACAATATAGACACTTCATTGAGATTCAGTATAACTCTAGTCTCGTTTAGCCAAGTGTCTTTTTATAAAACTAGAGGACTGAATTAAAAATATATGCTCTGAAGCAAAACGACAGTCACTTTCTAATTTGGCTAATTTTCCTGTTTCATTTGCTTTGCCTATAATATGAGCTATATAGTAACACCAAACTGTTAGGAGGATTAAATGAGATCATGTATGTTAAAAAGTTTACAGATCTACCTGGCACATTTTAAACCTGCAATATTATTATTTATTAGGGAAATCATGCTGGAATATTTTATTCATTGGAAAATTGTTTATATTTACATATAGCCATATGTATATATGTATGAATGTGATGATTGCATTAAATTTTTCTAATTATCCAAAAAATTGTGTTTGTTTCCCACTTTACTTTTTATAGGAAACATTGTCCACACTTCCCATTGGGAGTAAGTCTAATCTTGCTGCCATTTAGCCAACTGTCTTCGATAAAATTAGATCTTAGAGGTTCCAAGCTCTATACACACACACATATACACACACAAACACATGCATGCATGCATACACATGCATAAAGGCTCAGGTATGTATATACATATAGGTGTGTGTATGTCTGTGTATATATACACACAAATATATAAATATCTACACTATTTATATATTTAAATGTATATATAGACAAACTATATTTATATAAATATTTATATAAATGTATATACAGACAAACACATATATATTTGCAATTATCCTCTTTGTCTACCATCATTAAATGTCTATTTTCTAGCTGGACTGAAAGGAGAACAATGCTTTCAGCTGAGGTGGAGAAGCAGACAGATGAAAAATGAGCCATCCAGGTCTGAGCAGGGAAAATCTACATTTTAAAAATGCTTTGAAAGAAGTCTGTGTTCCCCTAGGACGTGAGACTCTCACTATGCACTCTGCTCAGTAATATAGTACATCAGTACATGATTTTCCTAGATTAATTACATAAGTATTCAATAATAATGACTCATTATTCTACCAACTACATCCTTATACCAGCAAGCCTGGAACATACCAACTTCATCAAATGCTACTTAAGGAAGTAGCCTACACAGTGACAGATAAATACCAGAGCGAGCGAGAGTGCTAGCAGCAGTGACCAGGTCCACACAAAGGTCTGATAATTGAATGCCCAAGGAGAGAGTACCTGGCTCCCAGGTTAAAGACAGTGGGGTTCTGTTCACTGGTTTCATCCAACCCTACACACTAGCGGTGAGGATGTTTTCAAGAAATTGCCCATGAAACAGATCAAGATGGTCTCTAACTCACTCAGCCTTCATTCATGCTGTTTTACCATTTCCCTCCCAGGTCCTCATTTGAAGCCCACCCAGTCTTAGAGCCCACCATAAACCTAAACCTCTGCCATGAGGCTTCCCTGGTCCCCTCTAGACCACAGTCAAATTTCCCTCTCAATACTCTTATCAGTTATGACTGGAATGTCCTCTCAATGGGCTCTTTATCCTCTAGCTCCTGGACAGAACAGTCTACTTCCACAAACAGTTGCGGAGAATCACTGTGTGGTTAATACTGTGCTTGACATTGTGGAGGGCACCGAGGAAGACAGTATTTGAACGTAGGCATTTTATATATCTCTCATTAATGCTTTGAGAGGGGTATTATTACTCCCTCATGATATCAGTGAAAAAACAAGAGAATGTAAAGAGTTAAATAGCCTGTCAAAATTTGCATATCTGATAAGTAAAATAGCCAGAACTTAAATCCATATCAAACTGATTCTATATCCCTTATTCCAGAAGTTTCAGATACATGGTCCAAGAACTAAGTAAATGAATTTTGTTTAACTGGCATGATGTTTAAAAAAAAAAAGGCATGTAAGTGACTTCAAATGGATGTACTTTCCAGTTCTCCACAGGCCCCACCCCACTCTACTGTCCTGTGTTCTTACACTAGCACACTTCTTTATGCTATCTGCATGGCTCCTAATTGCAGTTCAGCTTGTTCCCCTGCTACTCCCTCCAATAGTCTGTTTTGTCTCATGCTTATAATCTAGCAGGGAAGAAACCATAATATAAAATGGAAAAGAGACATACAGAGATTCTCAAAAGAATGAGAAAGTTTTCCTAGATACAGGACAACATGAGACTTAAAGGCTAAGATTTTGGAAGTAGGAGCTTGGAGGAAAATGTTACAAGGCAAATAAATGGGAAAAAACTGTCCACTAGGTAAGAGAGGAAAGTAGTCAAATTTGGAAAGCAGGAGTTTGCTAGTTTGCTTTCACCTGAGAGTGGGGTCTATTAAAGGCAATAGCAAGAGAGAAAGCTGAAAAGGTTAGTGTAGCTTGATCTTAGAAGATTTTGAATGCTATACTCAGCAGTCTCGATGTTATTCTGTCAAAATTAAGGTCTCACAAAGGTCTGTGAGAAGACTTATATTTGGAACCAGATTTCAGAAAGAACAATCTGGCAGGAATGAGCAGCAATTATGTGGAAGGAGAAATGGGTGGGTGGAAGAGCAGGGAAACAAAGGATGAAACCAGCTGTTCTTGTCTGGGAATAAGATGCAAGAGCCAGAACCAGAGAGTAACAAGGAGAATGGCAGGGGAGTAGGGGTTCACTGAGAAGAACCTTAGGTGAGAGTCCCAGGGCCTGGCTTTGTGTGTAAAGCACTCCACATTTTTACTCAAAAGCCATCTTATTTAAGATGCCTTTCCTGACCACCTAATATAAAACTAGCTCTCCCATCCTACCCCAGCCCCCTAGTGTTGCCTTATCTTTCTATGTAACCTTTATCATCATTTGACATATTATATACTCCCTTGTTTATTTGCTTACTGCCTGGCTCCCCTGGTAAGTTAAGCTTCAGACAAGGATACTTGTCTGTTTAATCCCTGTAGTATCTCCAGAAGTGCTGGGAACATAGAAAGCATTAATAAATATTTATTAAATGAATAAATAAATGGAGTCTTCCTGAGGGCTTGGTGTCTTCTTTCCCCATGCAGACGACAAGCCCAAGAGTCATGTTTCACAGTCTTGCACATATCACAGAGCCTTGCTTACCTAGGCCCTGTTACCTAAAGACTGTGCTACAGCCACGCTCCTACCTAGTCCTCCAAATAGATGTCACACTCTTTGCTAACCTGTACCCTTTCCAGTGGTGAGGAGGTCCTTCTGATATTGTGCCAGTCATGTGGCAGAGCGGCTAACAGAAGTACTAACTGAAACAGATATTTCAGGGAGCATGTGACGAATTCCAAATTGGGCTGAAGCTTAGGCTACTTTGTACCTTTCCCACATGATATTTATCATAGTATGACTGATTAGTTATTAGATAACTTTTTGTTTTTGAGACCTGTGGTTCTCAAACTTACCAGGTCCAAATCTGTGTTATGGCAAATATTGTCTAGCACCATCTTTTACTAGCCTGAAATGAAGTTAATGGTTAATGTAACCTATCTACATAGAATTTGTAAAAAATCAATAAAGTGCCCTAATTTTAATATAAAGAGAAATAAAAGGAAAGTAATTTGTAATAAAATACTACATATTCCAATATATGGATAATATAGCATGACTACACTAAGACATCTAATGAAGGTGTCAGGTGCTCACCCCTGTTGGTACTGTCACCACGAATACAATGCTGCCGGAGCAGACTGATACAGACATGTTGTATTAAACATCTGAATATGATGAGTAGCCTTGCTGATGTGACTCTCCAAAATAGTGAATACTTCTCCTTTAAGTTCAATGGTGACTTACAATCAAGAGAGGAACCAAGAAAAATTAGTGCTGACAGATGTTTGAAAGCATAAAACCAAGGGAAACTCATCATATTCAGCCACTTGGATGAGCTATAGAACCCCAAGGTGCTTGGAAAAAGAATTTACTTGCTGCAGGCACATATATGCCCTGTTTTCCTAAATTTATTATTTTTTAATTTAAATATATTTGACTTATAACTTGTGTAAGCTGAAGGTATACAATATGTTGATTTGATACATGTTTATGTTGCAATTTGATTGTTGTTGTATCAGTAGCTAGCACTTCTATTGTTAAATCCATAAAAACAGAGAATAAAGTGGTGGTTACCCAGGGCTGGGGGTGGAGTTATAGAAACGGTATTTAAGTGTACAAACTTGTAATTAGAAGATAAGCAAGTTCTGGAGCTCTAATGCACAGACGACAATATTATTGCAACATCTAATGCATAGACAGCAATGTTATAAACATCAAACCTGCCAAAAGATCTTAATTATTCTCACCATGCTATGTTTTACATGTATATAGAAATACCTAACAGCCTCCAGCCAACCTGACCTATAAAACTAGAGCAGTTTTAAGCTTCTGTTGTTGATTTACATTTTAAGTGCTTTCTCAATAAAGCATAGTTTATTTAAAAAGTTTAGAACATTTAAGCCAATCAGAACCAGTGACTCCTTTTTAAAATAATAGTTTGTAGCTTCATTTCACTATCCCAAAAGCAAAACTCATAGATTATAGAATGTATCACACATGTATTTCCAAAAACCAATATAATACAGTAGGCATAGTATATCATAAAGGAGAAGTAAAAGGAAAATAATTTGTAACAAAATAATGCATATGTTTATTATTGCATAAATGCTTGGGCACGGCTGTACTAGATGACAGAACCAAATAGTCTGAAATGTGTGTTATACATAGAATTGCTGTGAATATGATAGCACGAATACAAACTAATCTAAGTGTACTGAACTGGAGGCTTAATACCATGGGCAACATTCCCACTGGGAACATGATTTTCCCTAAATAGTGAACAACTTTTGGTAGAATTGCAAACAAAATGAAATGTAGCCTTTCTTAGACTTATAGTTGTATTTTTGGAAGAAAAAATATCAGTACCAAATTCAAAACAGAATTACCATATGACCCAGTAATTCCACTTCTGGGCATCATATTCATAATAATTAAAAGCAGGATTTCAAAGAGATATTTGTACTCCCATGTTGAGAGCACCACTGAATATTCACAATAGCCAAGGCATGGGAGCAACCAAAGTGTCTATCAGGAAATGAATGGATTAGCTGCAGTGCATGCATACCATAGGAAGGAAATGACATGTGCTATAACATGTACAAACACTGGAGATATGCTAAGTGCAATAAGTATTACAAAAAGACAAATACATATGATTTTACTTCTATATACTATCTAGATTAGTCAAATTTATAGAAAAAGAAAGTAGAAACAGTGGTTGCCAGAGGCTAGGGAGCAGAAAATATAGAGTATTGCTTAATGGCTATAGAGTTTCAGTTTTGCAAGATAAAAAAGTTCTAGACATCTGTTGCACAACAGTGTGAATATACTTAACGCTAGTTAAGTCTCAACTGTAGTTAGAAAAAACTAAACTAAAACTAAAAACTAAAACTATAGTTAGAAATTATTAAAATGGCAAATTTTGTTGTGTATTTTTATAATTAAAATGATATATAATAAAGTCTCACCAAAAGCCTCTTAGTTTTAGATATAAAAGAGTTGGGTTTGGCAATTCACAGACCTGTACCCCTGGGGCTAATAATACATTATATGTTTATTTTAAAAATTGTAGAATTATTTAAAAAAATAAAAATTTTAAAAAAAAGAGAGTTGGGTTCTAAACTCATTGAAAAGAACTTTTCTCATCTACATATATCTCCTTCAAGATGCTTGAAAGTCATGTAAGATAAAAAACAATTGGTCTGGGGACGCCTGGGTGGCTCAGTTGGTTGAGCAGCTGCCTTCGGCTCAGGTCATGATCCCAGCGTCCTGGGATCGAGTCCCGCATCGGGCTCCTTGCTCGGCAGGGAGCCTGCTTCTCCCTCTGACCCTGCCTGCCACTCTGTCTGCCTGTGCTCGCTCTCATTCTCTCTCTCTGACAAATAAATAAAAAAAAAAAAAATTAAAAAAACAAAACAAAACAAAAAAACAATTGGTCTGTCCTGCACATGTAAGACATCTAGTTTTTATTATTGCTGCCTACCCAACGCCTATAGCATCTACCAAAATTTTAACAGCCCAAAAACATCTCCACAAATTTTCAAATGCTGGCTTATGAGATGGAACTGTGTCCATTAAGTTGAGAACCATAATGTTACATGAGACCAGAGATCTCATGTCCTCGTATCTCACTTGTAACTGTATGGCCAGAACCTAGCAAAGGTTTAATGCATGCTACTTTAAACGTGTTTAATGGATAATAACTGCATAAATAAATGAAGATGTCCCTGGGAATAAAAACTGTTTTATTTATTTTTGGACACTACCCTCCCACCCAACATTACCTAAGACCATGTTTGGCATGTTGTAGATGCCCCAAAATACTTGGTTCCTCACTTAACAAATACATAATGCTGCCCTGTTGAAAAAATACACAGTCCCTACCTACCCTTGTGGAACTGATTGGAGCAACAGACAACTGACAACAGACAGTCTAACATAACCCACCCTTTATTTTGGTCACAAGTTCACAGTAATAGTAGTAAGGGAGTAATAACAGTAGTAGTAGAAATACTCCTCTAAAAATTACTATTTCTACCAGGAAGTATTATTTCTAACAGGAGTTGCTATGTACCTATGTATGCTTGGAATAACTCTTCTATTTCTGACCCAGTTCCTACAAACTCTGCATTATCAGAGACCTGCTTGCTGCCATAGCATCATTGCTCAACACCTCCCCTTTCCCACCCTCGAATGTACATTCCAGCTGAGACTGAATTTCTTTCAATCCTCAAATACACTATAGTCTCATGTCTCTGAACTACACATATGCAGTCCTGCTTCCTGGAAGACCTGTCATATCAACCCTGCTCAGTAGGTCCTACTCATCTAGTAGACATTACTGCCTTTGAGGAGACTTTCCTGATCCTTTCCCAGTGCCCCTTTTTTGTGTTTCCATAGCACTTTGACCTTCTTCTATAATACCACTCATAGTACTGCATTTCCTGTTTACTTATCTGTGTCACCATTAAGAGTATAAAATCTGTTAGATCAGAGACCACATTTATTTTGTTCACCACTGTATCCTTGTAAGGACAATGAAATCCCCTTTCAGTCTCTGGGTTTCTCTTCTCTGCCTTCTATATGCTTCTGTTTCTAATAGTTTGTTTGCAATCCTCTTTAGAGAACTAACTTTAAGTGAGTGGAGCCATTATGCCTTTATAGACAAAGATCAGGAAGCATCTGGAGTATATATTCACCTTCCAATTGTAGGACAGTTTTTACCCACTGACTGATTAGTCCTGGAATATGGAAGCCCAGCTCCTTTGGCCATAAATTGGAAAAAAATACTGGGTTATGACTTATACTCCAGGTTCCCTTATGGAATCAGGCTGAAACTACCCTCTGCAAGACTTGGCCTAAAACTGAACCATGCTTGGTCCCTTTCCCTTTGTCATTTCTACCATTCTGTTATAGGTTTCTTCTGGAAGCATTCCTTTGTAAAACTCCCCCATGCAAATCCTTGCCTCGGGATCTGCTTTTGGCAAGTCCAACTAAGACAACCTATGAAAAACTAGTAAAATTACATGGAATAAAATGATGTGGACTAGAATTCAGTGAGTATTTGTAAAATTACTCAATCACTAGTGACAGAATCTGACAATGTAGGTATGTTTCTCCCCATTCTACAGATTGGGAAACTGAGGTTAAGAGTAATTAAATATTTATTCTAACTCACACAGCTAGAACTCAGAAGAGCCAAGAGCCGATCCCAGACCCATCGATGGCTCTAAACTATATTTTTTGGCAATACTATGTTCCTCCTGGCCCTAATTCAATGTTTTGGGAAACAGAAGGAATGCCATACCCCTTGGGTCTCTTCAGGTACTACATTCCTTTCTACTGGTAGGTTCTCCTAGAATCAACATTCACTCAACAAAGAACCTTCACAGCCCTGAGAAGATATACTGCTCCATCCTGATTTATCGGATGACATTTCTAGAGCTCAGTTCTGTTATCAACTATCAGGAAATATTCAAAGTGTCAAAGCCAAATAGATATCTAATCCCTAACATAGCACAAGGGGAGGAAAATTTGCAGAAGTGTCCCATGGTATCAGGCTTTGCCAAGGAGAGGGAGATAAAAAGTAATAGCCTAATTTTCGTTAAGTGATTGCTCTCATAAAGTAAAAGAGAATTTGTCCTTACCAGGACATTAACCCTGCATTGCTCAGACAATTAACGAAAGTCATAAATTAATCCATAATCATAATCTGAAAAGAAATCATATCTTACCACAGAGGGTAAGAAAAGGAGAAAGTTATCTTGGAGAAGATGCTTCATCAGTTCTATTTCGCAAGAAAACCCATACCCTCATGTCTTGATCCTCATAATTCTCTTCCTTATTTATCCCCATCACCTCATCTCACCTTTTTTCCTTTTCTCCCTCTGCTCACTTCAACTTAATATCTCCCGTCCCAAATCCTCAGGTCTCAAAACTCAGAGATGAAAAATGAGAATATTCTTTTATCCACTCTGAAAGAATATTGAATTATTTTAATATGACAGTTTATTCAAAGAGTGTACATTTTCTACTAACGACTACAGATATCCTTCAGGGCTAGACAGAAATGAAACTTGAAAATGAAAATAATAAAATGATTATGAGACTGTGGGGTATTATCTTTGATTTTATTTTTATTTCCTTTGTTATTGTTAATTATAATTACATACAATAATAATTATAATTAACAATAACAAAGGAAATAAAAATAAAATCAAAGATAATAAATATTGTTAATTAAAATTACATACAATACTACAATTTTGTTATTGTTAATTATAATATTTAAATAATAAATACATATTTGAAAGAGAAAAAGGAAGTCAAGAAAGCAGAAGTGAGAAGGTACTGATTGCCTATGCCATGCTAAGCAATATAATTTATTGATTCTTAATCATAAATCTGCCAAATAAGTATGGTTATCCCCATTTTACAGATGTTGAAAGTTAAGAAGTCTTATTTCTCTTTCAAAGTCAGGATTTAGTGCCAGCATTATTTGTCTCCAAAGGCCAAGCAATCTACGAGCTTTGAGATGAGGAATGACTAGGGAGAAGAGATGGATGACAAACACAGAAGGCTTAGCAAAAACTTAAATAAAGCTCCTGCTGTTCCATGATCCTCTAGTAAATAATAATCTTGAAAGTAAGATCATTTATGAATCTCTTTGGCAGATGATGTTTTTCTTACTAGAGTCTAGAAGGGAAGCAAGTGAAGAGAATGGGACAAGAAAATCAGGGCCTTGTGGCATGAAGAAATGCCCAATACTAACAGAAATATTAACAGATATGCTTCCCCTTATTCTGTTGCCCATCAGACTGTTGGGCAAGTAAGGGACAATACAGCAAAGTGGATTTCTGGTAATTGATATTCAAAAGCCTCAGTCTTGGAAAACAATAAACATTCAGATGCATACATAAGAAATTTGGGAGACTATGGGATAAGAGCAGAGCTTTTGTTCCCTAGACAGGATCCCATGGACTAGCAGGAGGGGAGAGGACAGAGGACAGGATGAGTTAGAGAAGTACTTGTGACCATGTAAACAGGAGTGGGGGCAGTGTCTAGAGACTTTGATACAGATGACAGCTCTAGCTTCCAGTTTGCGGCCAGAGCCTCCAGCACCTCCAGTCTGGGTCCTTCACTGGTAACTGCAGGCCCCTTACTCCACAATGACACCACCCTCAAGAGTGAACAATGCAGAAGAGTTGGAGTCTGAGAAAAAATGCGATGAAAAACAGGGTTAGAGGCAGGGCAGCCCAATGACCTGCACTGCTTCTCACCAATACTGCATTTAGTATCCTTATGGGCCCTTAGAAAACAGACAGATGAGGAGAACCAGCAAGATGCCTCCAAACCAAACACACCTTCAAAACAAACACAATTTTGTGTGTTGGGGATAGGGAATGGAATTCATGTTGAATTTGTTGCTTCTGGTGTTTCTGAACCAATCTGAACCAACTACTTAAACAAAACAGATAAAGTAGGATGACTTTATAAAGAGGACAAAGTGACTTCAAAGTATTTCTAGTTTCCTGGCTCCTCATAAACCTGCAGGAAATATGGAAAAAAAAATAAAATAAAATAAAAAACAAAAAAAAAAAACCCTGCAGGAAATAGAAGGCATCTCTGCAGATTTTTAGGGAAATTTTTAGTGGAAGATTTAATACTACAATTTCTGTACAGAGTCAGCCTTTGGATTTCTCTTTGATAAGATTCTAAAGTTTGAGTTTGCATGAGGTGTATGTTACTTCTAAATAGTGGCAATCACTTGTTTTTAAGCATATTATTTATAGGATCCTGTATCATATATATTTCTATGTATCTATATAAATCATATTATATGTCTATACAGCTCATCTGTCAAACATACATAGCACAATATGAACAACTGGTAAATAATTGTAGCATGGCAAAAGTACTAACTCATTATACTGCTTATTTGCAATTCCCTTTTATAGCTTTAATTTGCAATTTTCTCTTTAAGAACAAGGTTGAACATGTTAGGAGCAATCTGCATTTCCTTTCCTGTGAATTATCTGTTTATATAATTTGCTCATTTTTATTTTGGGTTATTGGTCTTAGTCTTACTGATCATATGACTTTCAAATGATAAGAAGGTAAGTTCTTTGTAGATCTTTTCCCCAGATTTTCTTCTAACTTTTTTAATGATGTTTTGTTTCCGAGGTAATTTAATTTTTTTTAATTAAATTAAATTTAAATTTAATTTTTAATATAATTTACTGTACTCAATAGTTATCAATCTTCCCTTTCTGTTATGGTGTTTAGATTATGCTCACAAAGGCCATCCTCACTCAAGATTGTACCCATGTTTTGTTCTAGTATACTATGGTGTTTTATATATATATCTCATAGTATAGTATGGTATTTTATATATTTAATTATTTAATTATATATATACACACACACCATAGTATACTATTTAATTATTTAATTATATATAATTATTATATATATATACACACACATACATACACACACCATAGTATACTATAGTATACTATAGTATACTATATATATATACTATATATATATACTATGTGTGTAACTATGTGTGTATATATATAATATATATATACTATATAGTATATATATATACTATACTATAGTATACTATGGTGTGTGTGTATGTGTGTGTATATATATATAATAATTATATATAATTAAATATATATATTTTTGCATACATATGTAAAAATAATATAATAATGATACACACATAATTATATATTTAAATCATTTGAAATTTATGTAAGTTTAAGTGAGATAGGAATAAAATTTAACTGACTTTTTCTCCAGATGACTATCCAATTATCTCAATGCCATTGTTAAATTCCTATATGTTGTTCACTTAATTTCCTATCTATTATCTTCTTTAACTCTTAAAACACTCTTGCAAGATAGATATTGTTACAGAGAAAGCTACTTGGGGCAGGGAAAACTTGTATCTTAGAATTAGGAAAACACAATAGTAATAGAATTATGGAGATGAAATAAATTTGATACCATGGCAAATGCATTTGTATGAAATAAAAGCTTCATAAATTGATATATTTCACTGTATTTATAATAGCTCTAGCCAAAAGAAATAATAAATGTAGTAAATGCCTTGTTAAAAAATACTATGTTATTGGCTAAATTATTAGTGAGCAGTGACCCTAATTAACAAGGTAATAAGATTGCTGACTTGCTGATGGGGCAGTTTTTCACACATCATCTGTGCCAGGTAAGCCTTCCCAAGCAGGATTTAAAAATGTTTTATACTTAAAAGGGTAGGGAAAAAAAAGGCGGCTCTGGTAATTGATCAGGCCTCAGAAAGGTGTGTGTTCTGTTCTCTAGACCTCCCTTGGGCAAGTTCCTTGACTTCTCTCTGCCTGTCTCGACTATGAAGTAAGAATAATAATAGCACCTACTTCACATCTTAGTGTAAGGATTAAATGAGACCATGTATGTGAAGTACTAAATACAGTCCATGTTGAATTCAATGATAACAATGGCGGTATTACAATAACATTGCAGAGGGACATTGTTGCCTTCTTGCAGTAATAATACTGCTATCAGCTCCCATGGTTTTATCTGAGGACTGGGAGAAATCTTGACTTTCATCGTTTCTTGGCTCAAATACATAGTGATGTGACTTGGCAAATGTCAGTGACAAGGGCAGCCTGGAAATAACTTGGTCTCCGATTCTGCCTCATTTGCTTAATTATGGGGGAGGGTGAGAGATTTTGCACTTTATGGTAGGTTGCTCAAAGAAAAAAAAAAAAAAACCCCTGAATGAATACCATCAAAGCAGTTTGAGGCACATAAAGGGTAGACATTAAGTAAAGTCAGTCACCAGTCAACAGCATTTATTGATTTATTTCTGTGTGAAGAGCATTGTATTATGTGCTGAATGGGAATGCTGTATTCTTATTCTTCAAGGCATAGAAGTTGACCTGGGATAGGTTGACCTGAATTTTTCTGTATAAGCTTTCTCTAGGTGGCTGCTTAAGCAGTTGTTAATCGACAGAGAGAACTCCATCCACAGCACCCTTCACTCTTGTAACTTCTTGGCACTCTCAGGGCTGTCCCAGGATGCTGCAGACCCCTTCCAAAGCACTCACCAGGTAGGCTGGCACCTGAGATTCTTGACTTGACATTCTTGATCCTGAAGTATAGGCTAAGAAACGATGCTTTACAGTATAAAGAAAATCTACTTACTGTACAACAAAAATAAAGTGATCATTATTTCCTCATGTAATTTGTTTTCAAATTTATTGACCCTAAAACTCGAAAATTTAATTGTATCCAGGTTCTTAGATTGTATACCTATTTATCTGTAGGATGTGCATAATTGCTAATATACCTCCTAGTCCACAATATGAGAGCTACAATGATTTTTTGCCTGTGTCTGTCTCTGCAATAGGTCTCCTGCGTTATCAGAGAGAGAGAAAGAATGGATTTGGCATTCGAGCTGAGCTCCAGGCACCCAGGCAACAATGCAGCATATACACTTCAAAGAGTACAAGCCAGCAAGCCAGAAAGGTCCCCAAGCACTCCCTGGCCTGCCTCTCTGTGGGTTATTTCCATTTGGTTGTTCTTCATTCCCTACCCCCACCTCTCTCCTACTTAAAGTTCACCTTTATTACAAATCACGTCCTTTACAAGTAATCATCAGTCTTCCTCTGAATTTCTTTTGGAAAATAAGGGGAGAGAGATCAGAAGTCATTTGCGGCAAGTAGACTCCTTATTCTTAATTTTTAATTTATTCCATAAAAAAGGCACTTTAGAGATTATATTTGTTGTCCATGCATGTGTATTTATTTGCATGCCTATATTGGGAGGCCAGGTCACCACAGGAAGTGCAAGATGTCTTGAGCTGTAAGAGAAGTAATAATTAAAAGAAATTTCAAGTGTTAATTCCTATCAATTGACTAAATTCTATGAATGGTCAGCATATCAAAACATCAAGAAAAGCAAACAGCTTCCTCTTAGTTCTGTTCTTCAGCCCAAGCAAACCTATCTGACAGATCTTGAATGTTTGTTTAATTTCATCCAATGTTCTTTGATTTTTACCTAAGTCTGGATGTTGGGAAGAACAAGGGCTTAAGATTTTGTTTGTAAGATGGCTGGCAGGAAAGTCTCCAATGCTGAACTTCCTAGGCTGGGAGCAGCACATGTAAGTAGAAGCAGAAAGAGGTACATAAATAAATACACTCATGTATGTATACATGGATAGATGTGTGTGTGTACTTAGATACATACATAGGTACATACATAGATACATGTATTCATATGGAGGGATAGATACATGCATAGATATACACATACATAAATACATACCTCCATAAATATAGAAATAAATACATGCGTAAATACCTACTTTTATACATACATACATAGAGAGACAAAAAATAATGAAATTAAGTAGATTACTGGAAAGGACAAAACATTTTAATTTTTTTTTTAAATTTTTGAAAGGAAAGGGCAAGATAAAACTTTCATTATTACCAAATACATTTACTTTAACAATATAGTTTATAGTTTATAGTTTATAGTTATATAATATATAACTATATATAATATTATATATTATAGTTATAATTTATATACTATATATAAATTTATATATAATATATAAATAACTATATGTATTATATATAGTTATATATATATAAATAACTATATATGTATTATATAGTTATTTATATTTATATAATATCCCCCTACCACCAAAAAATGCTACCCAGGAGTTAATAAACAGGAGAGTAACACATATACCTCTAGAAGCAACCTATAAATGTCAAGTATTGTATAATTTTTCTTTGGAATGTTACATTTTTATTGCATATTAGTCAATTTTTCTATGAGATTATTCCTGGTTGCCTAAGGACTGTTAGTATTTAATATTTAGTTAGTATTTTGGAAGATATGGAAATCCTTCTCTTCTCTCCACTGGATTTCAGAAGTCTTCCTGGAAGAGGAGAGTTTTCTCCCACACTTCATGCCTCAAAGCAAAGAGCTCCAGGGCAAGGAAAAAAAAAAAGGAGTATTTGTTGGAAGCAATCTGACTTTTCATTCTTTTTTTTTTTTTTTCATTCTTTTTTTTTAAATCTAGTCAATAAGGGTCCTTTCATCTCCCTCATCATAAGAATAACATTTGTTCTATGACACCCGTACTATTGATAAAATTATCTAAGGCAATGATAATAAAATATACATGCACTAATATTATTCATTGCACTCAAATTTGGGGCCTGAAATCAAGCAAGCAGCTTCGGATTCTCCATTTTACTGAGTGAGAAGTTTATTTAAGAAATCTGCCACAGTACACATTAATAACATGGGGGCATGCCTTAGGCTCTCTGACTCCATTTTATTCACTTAATCATCTATAACAAACTCATCTAAGAAGTCCCAAGATGGTGAGAAATATCCCACATTCCTTACTTGCAGCATGTATAAAGCTTCCCACTTACGTCCTCTCCCTTCGCCTCTGCCCTCTATGATTCAGTCACTTCATATTGTAATACTTTGGTGATTATTGATTTGGGGTTAAGGTTGGAGCTCAGTACAACTGTGTGAGCATTCACTGCCTTCAACTGATGGTGTGCTGCCGCCTGCCCACTCCATATTGACAGGCATCCTCTTACTTTCAGATTGGTGTTCGTTTGCTGATGAACACGCAGGAGGGGGATCATGACCTTTTCTCTTATCTGGACAGCTCTTAGCTTCACAAACATTTTTTTGCTGCAGGGTGTTATTAACAACAGGGTGATAGAACAAAGAAATGAAAAGATGGGAAGCACATCAATGTATGAAATTTTCTTTATTAGGACACCCTCGAGGCCGAAGGTGGGAGAGGTCTAATTATAAGGTGTTGCCTTTCTCCTTAGAATAACAAATTTTATACATACATGCACACACACATCTACATGCATGCTCTAATGAGCTCATGATTTGAAAATTAAGGGTTACTTTCCTTCTTCACAGGAGTCTGCCACTCTGCCTTCATTGGAAACCAGTTTATATAAATAGGAAGGAAAACCAAAGTAATTGAATTTATTATACATCAGTCATGAGTTAAGACAAGATTCATTATAATTAGATGCAGCATGTTGATGATTAAAATTTAATGAGTTCATTTCCCCTATACTTGAAGAGTGTACAAGTTCAGCTCTGTGGGATTTATTTAGGGCAAAGGTATTAGAAACATAAGCAAATTATAGCTAGTCTGGGTTTGCAATCCTCTTTGCCTCACAAGCCCTGTATCTGAATTCAAGGGCGCTCACAGTAAGGAAATCCAGACATTTTTAAGAGAAACCCTGTCTTTAGAATTTAACAGACATTTTTTATTATTATTTTCTATGCAGCTCTAAAGGAAAATATTGAATCTAAATAGGGTAGGTTAAATTGAAACTAAAATTTCCCAGATAACTGGATTTATGCTGGGGTTATTTAGCTTAGGCCAATATTCTCAAAGATAAGAAGTTAAAATGAAGAGATATGAAATAGCCATAAGCCACAGAGCAAGAACCTATGTTAACTAAATGATGCTGCTACTAGGAGTCAACATTGAGATATCTGCCCCATAATATCTCTGTGACATTAATTATTCTAAACTAGTCATTTCTATTGACTTTGTTTCCTCCTGTGAATAACAAATCCCTCCCTTGTTTTTATGTTCCAGGTCCTAATAAAAATGTGTGATAATGTAAAAATCAACCAAATCCTGTTTTTAGAAATCTCATTTTTAAGTTGTTGAGGTACAAAATACTATCTGAAAACACTAACTTCTTTTATTTAAATAAAATCCTTAAATAAAAGATGTGTAATTGGGTTGTTTTTTCCTTCACATTTTGCTTAGGATAAAAATCCCCTTTGGCTTAAAAACTTACACCAGGTGTTGGGACGCCTGGGTGGCTCAGTTGGTTAACTGATGGCCTTCAACTCAGGTCATGATCCCAGCGTCCTGGGATCGAGTCCCACATAGGGCTCCTTGCTTGGCAGGGAGCCTGCTTCTCCCTCTGCCTCTGCCTACCACTCTGTCTGCCTGTTCTTGCTCTCTCTCTCTCTAACAAATAAATAAATAAAATCTTTAAAAAAAAAAAACAAAAACCACATACCAGATGTTAAATCTCTAGAGATTTATAATGGAAACATGATACAACCTTAACCCTAATGGTCCCAGCAGGGCTTGGCCAATAAATATAAAGTAGTAAAAAAAAAATCTGAAATTCCAATGAGTACTGTTTTGCATTTATATATTGCATTTCATCTAAGTATCCCAAACACTATGTAAGCATTAAAGCATTAAGTCTTACATTTCTGTAGAAGATAATGCTGTTGTTGTTGTTTTAACCTCTGGAATGAGTGTATCATCTTTGGAGATCACATGGAGAGAAAGTATTCCCAGAGCAGTGTTGGCCCTGAAGTTATGCCACTAAGAGTACACTCCCCTGGTCTCTGATATAGCATCCTCAACCCCTGCCTAAGAACCATGGAATGGACAGAAATGTAGAAGTTTGAGGCAAAAAGGGTGAGACTAATTACCATCCCAATTCATTTATTTACTAAATTAAAACTGAAGAGAAGAACAACTATTCCCTTCCAGTCTAGCATTTGTTTAATGGGAATTTTCTATTCACCATCATCCACATATTTCTGCTGCACTTAGGACCATTGCTCAAAATTATGACCCTAAAGCAAAACCTTGACACTGTTCTGAATCACTAAAGCAGGACCATATTACATTCATCAGTATCCCCTGTATCATGGAATTTCCCTGTATTTACAATTCTTCCTTAATTGGTCACAAGTGAGATGCATAGTTACTGCCCATTAACCAGAGACTCTGATTAGCCAAAAATATCCATTTCTCTGATGATGCTGAATAAAGAGATGGCACAAGTCAACTGGGATGACTAAGGAGAAGACTAAATCATAATCTGGGTGAATCAGGAAAACACCATTTTTCTCATGAATCATCCATTTTTCTGGGGCCCTGTAGACCAACCCAAAGATGAAAAATATGAGGACTGAATCTTGTCAATAAAACAAAGCCCATGGACAGTCCCAATAGCTGCACCAATTGGTCATGGTCCATCTCACTGGAGCTGTTTACCAGTCAGATATGTTTAGAATTTTGTTTTTAATGACATATATCCTCACTTATTTTCATGATTATGTAGTGGGCTGAATATTGTTTCCCCAAATCCTGTCTACCCAGAAGCTCAGAATGTGACTGTATTTGGAAATAGAATCTTTGAGGACGCAATTAAGATGAGGCCAGACTGGATTAGAGTGGGCCCTAAATTCAAAGACTGATGACCTTATAAGGTAAGGAGAAGACCCAGACACACAGAGAAGAGAATGCCATGTGAAGACAGAGGCAGAGATTGAAGGGATGCATCTCAAGCCAAGGAACACCAAGGATTGCAGGCAGCCCCCAAAAGCTAGGATAGAGGCAACTGGCAGATTTCTCTCCCAAAGCCTACAAAAGAAACCAACCCTGAAGATGCATTGATTTTCATATTGCTGGCCTTCTGAACCATGAAAATATAAGTTTTTGTTTTGAGTCACCTACTGTGTGGCAATTTATTATAGCAGCCCCAGGAAACTAATACAGACTACATCCTCATTATTACCATCATTAATCAGAGCTAGTATTTACTGGGCCCTCTGTGCTAGGCTATGCTATATGCTTTTTGCATAGTATCTTATCTAATCCATTTAATAACTGATGGAGAAAATGCAATTATTATTATTCCCACTTTCTTTTTTTTTTAAGATTTTATTTATTTATTTATTTGACAGACAGAGATCACAAGTAGGCAGAGAAGCAGGCAGATAGAGAGGAAGGGAAGCAGGCCCCCTGCTGAGCAGAGAGCCCAATGTGGGACTCGATCCCAGGACCCTGAGATCATGACCTGAGCCGAAGGCAGCAGCTTAACCCACTGAGCCACCCAGGCGCCCTATTATTCCCACTTTCATATGAGCAAACTGACTCTTAGAAACCTCCAAGTTTCCACAGAAAGAAAAGAGCTGAGACCCAGTTCTTTCCAAGATCAAGTATTCCTCTAGCAAGTCACACTTGCAAAAAATAAAATGATAGTAAGGATTTTCATGTTTAAAAAACTTGAAAATATTTAGCCCGTGGTCAGGATAAATGTAACCCAACCTCCTCTACCTATGCCCAAGTTCCAGCACAATCATAACTAAAATTTCCATGATGAGCCAAATGTACTTTGGTATTTTCAGCATTGCCCCCCTAATGTAATTCATAAACCACAGAAGTGGACATTTTGGCAAAGTTTCCAACATGAAATGAAATAAAAAGAGATTTTTTTTCTTAATTGTTTACCAGAAGACTATATCCTTCTGTTTAGTAAATTGGAATTTGACTGCGCTTATGGACCCAGTTCTTTTCTCCAAGGGGAAATGGGCAAGTCATTTTACATATTGAAGGAGAAAAGTCTCATCTCTTTGACTTCCTCTTCTTAGGCATCATGATCCAGCGTACCACCGTTATTTTTATGCATAGGATTGGCAGCACAGCCCCAGAGGGGAATGATGCTGTCATTTTCAAGAGTTTCATCTCACTAAACTTGGAATGACCTAATGTGTCTTTTTCTGGCAGCCATTCAACCTCACTTCAGCTGAAAGCAGCCTTTAGAGAAATGGTAGAAACATTTGTTCAACATTCAACAAACATTTATTGAGCACCTATTATATATAAACCTGATTATAGTTTAGGACTATTGACATACACATAAATAATTATGTGACACATGTAGAAATAAAAGCTAGGCAAATAAACTATTGTATGTGTTCAGAGGAAGGCATGGTTGGGGGGGTGACCATGAACAGCTTCCTGGAAGAAGGGAGAGTAAGAGCTTAGTCTTGGTGACTGTATATGATCTGGCCCTGTCGGATAGAAGGGAACTATAGGTGAGGGATAAAGACCTACAAAAAGGGAAAGAGACTTCTTGATATTCCTCCTCCCTGCAATGAAGGGCAGAGTCCTATAAGACTAGACAATAGTTCCATGAACCCAAGGATTTAGCCTCAATAAACTCTATGTCATCAGAGCCTAGCATAAAGAAGCCACCCTCTCCTTCTCCCTGGGTCTCTCTCAGAGACAGAGACAGGGAGAGAGAGAAATATAGATTTAAATATTCAGTGTGTGGACTAATGACTAAACAAATAAACACTTTATGCTACAAAAAGAAAAAAATTTCATCTCTTTCAAAAGCCAAAGAAGGAAATAATGGCTTTTGGAACTAAGGTAGAGCCAGTCCCCAGCATAGTTTCAGAATCCATGAAGGCCAGGAGAGAGTTATATAACCCTTTCCTCATCAATTCTCAAAGGCTTGCCAACCAAATGAGAGCTTCTCCCTGAAATAGTTCAGAGGACAGGGGCCATATGGGAGTGGAGAAAAGAAGCAGTTATTTGGATAACAAGGCCACAGAAAATGCAGGGAAAGGAGCAGGGTGAAGTCTGCCTTGTCTGGAAAATTGCCTGGCTGTGGAAATCTGACCTGTGCAAAAAGGAAACAGGACAGAACTTTTAAGTCAGTTTCCAAGAACAAGTCTATTTTTAGGCAATCCTTTCTTTTAGCAACCTCCAAGTGCAAAGAAGTACTTAGAATTCCTCATAACAAAATAAATATAGGTTTCTAAAGTTTATACTGTTACATGATTTTTTTTTTTTCAGATAAAACTCTCAATGTGGGCAGAAGAACACTTAATCCCGTATCCAGTGTGTTCACAGTGGTGAAAGAACAACTAATGAGAATAAGTAAGAGCCTTCTTTGCTGGGGGAAACCTTAATGCTTTGTTCTACATAGCTAAATCAGAGTGACCCAGTTCATTTCTTTTCTTGGGTTAATCTCCAGCTCATACCAGACTGTATGATTACCCATTACAGCACTCATATTAAAAGTACCTCCAGGGAGTTTCTGATCTGTAGCTCCAGAACCACCTGGCAATTGGATGAGAAATCCCATGCACATCTGATACCACTTCAAACTCAGAAAAATCATGGGCAATAGATCAGGTCACAATAAAGACGACAGTGCTCTAGCCAGGACCAGGGACCCTGCTTTCCACAGGCAACTTGAGCCAGGGGCCTCAACTTGAGCAAAGGGCCTGAGGAGGGTTTGAACCTCCCAGATTATCAGAAGGGACCTATGTCTCAATGATCTATCCTTCAAAAAATTGTTCTCCCAAAGCAAAGTTAAGATATCTGGAAAGGCAGTTGTGAGGAAAACAGAACATAAACCAAGAGCCAAGGGTCCTGTTAGTCCTTGAGCTATAGCTTCTTGGAAAATGGCTCTGCCATTTCTCAGTATAATGATGACAAAGGAAATCAGCATCTGCTGTGTGCTAGGCAACCTGCTAGGGGTTTCCCCATGTTTTATTCCCCCTAAGCATCAGCTTTCCCATGCATAAAATGGAGTGTGATGCTGCCTCTGCTTATTTCTCAGAGAGCTTTTTTTTTCATTTTAAAGGAGGTTTGTAAACCTGAGGGAAAAATATATGCTGTCTTTGTGGGATGTATACTTCGCCTGACAATGAAGTCAGAAGTGTCCTTCCAGCATATTCTAAACCACGCCCAAGTCAAAGAGAACTAAAGAATCATTCTCACAATTGTCTTTCTTAATAGCGATTATAAATGCTTAAAATATCAGCTGGTATAACAACTTAAAACATTGGGTCTGTTCTTAAAAGAGGAAAATGGACTCACCTTTACAGACACATATAGATATTGAAAAGATGAATCAGGATTAGAGAAGAGCCTATGGCTTGCCCCTTCCTTCCTTCCTTTGTTCTTTTGCACTTTCTTTCTGTCTTTTTCCCTGTAATCGCCATCACCATCACCAGAGGTGGCTTAAAGATAGCCTTCTAGCTCTCCTCTGGGCTCAATTCCAATCTCACAGGAAACCTAAACTCTTATGGTAATGATGAACATGTAACATGTCAAGCACAATTCCACTACATTAATTCTCATTTGCCCCCTAAAAACTCTGTGAGGCACTCACCATTATCCCCAGTTTACAGACAATGAAAATGAGACAAAGAGAGGTTAAGAAACTTGCTTAAGACCACAAAGTTACTATGACAGAGCAGGAATTTGATCCAGGCCAATGTGAAAGAAAAATCTATGTCCTTCCCCATGCCACATTGCCTCCAGGATTCTTGTTTCACCATCACGTAGCTAACCTTATGTTTCTATGTTGGTAAAACTGCAACCCCAAATGCCAAGTAATCTACCAGGAAGGCCTGTGATGACATTTAAGTTCATTAGCTGTGTGCAATGAAACAAAGGTCTTCCCCTTCAGAGTTGCAAGAGCTGGTCTCTGAGCGGTGACTTCTGACATTGTGTTTGTGTCCTCTTTGACACAAAGAATTTGTGCAAAGGGAGGACAAGGAAGGAGAAGCCAGCCACCTCTGCATGCATTCTAGCAGTATCCCAGTCTCAAGCCTACATTCTAACTATACCAACTTTCTTCCCTGGGTCTTCTATACTTTACAGGGATTACACATGAGCTGTTCCTTTCTCCCTTAGAATTTCCTTTGTGGAAAGATTGAAGACATGTCTCAAGCCCAAAGGAAAATGGAGGAACACATAAGCAACAAAAATAATATATACCCTGAAGGCTACAGAGCGTGTTTACAAAAGGATATGATTCACTTCATCACATGGATGCTGGGCCAATCCATGACCTGGACACTGCTCAGTCCATGTTTCAAATGAGTTTTAGGACTTATATCCCCAGCACTGCTGTCCTCCTAAGCCTGTGTCTGGAACAGGTATGCAACACTTTGCATGGATCTTATATAGGACCCAAATTGTCACCTCCCTCCTGCCAAGCCAACATGATCCCCAGATTCCATATAGTGGGTCCCCAGATTCCATTTTAATGAACACACACCAGAGAAAGAATAAGAAGGCCAAATTTGGTTTCAACCTAACTTTACTACTCTGGTTATCTCTGTATCATTATCCAAAGTCATTTAACCTACCTGAGTGTGGATTTCTTTGTCTGAGGAATGGGTATAATATTACCTGCCATGATTATTTCTCAGGATTATTGTGAAAGTTCTTAATAATATTAAAGGAGTTCTTATACAAAATATTATTATTATTTGAAGTAAAGGCAGCTTTCATATATATATTTATAGTTGTCCTGAATTGATCACTTTCGTTTTCAGATATTGTCATTTAAAAAAAAAATTCTAAGAACATGACACAACCACATATGCTTCCCCAACTGATTATATCCATGCTCATATTATGAATCAACTTGAACAAAATAAAAGCTACATGCAACCAAGAGGATTGTCTACTGGACTGATACAGAGTCCCATAAAGAATTCTTTTGCTTCTATGATATATTGAGCTTCCATAATCTTACTCTAACATGTGACTCTGAAGAAGTGGTCAAGAAGTTGCAACTTTAAAACAAAGATTCATGACCAAATACTGGGTTTGAGATATGATGTTCAAGTTACATCTTTAAAAACTGAGGTTATTTAAAGGTTTTACAATAAGTTGGGTAAAGATTTAGAAAGAAAAAACAAAATGCAGAATCACATAACAATTATGTGAGTATGTACTACATGAATCTAGAATTTATCCCCAAAGGAGTAGCTGACCAAAAGTCTTGCCGTAAAGATGAAGCTCACATCCATAAGGCCCAATAGTCACAAAAGAACTATAGATTCAAGCTTGGTTATATATTTCTTGAAGTAATACACACACTATTGGTATGAACTTGCCATATTGGTTAAGGACGTGTCATTGCTTTATTTTTGTAAGCCAGATCTCAAATCTGGCTTTAATTCCCCACTCTCTACAGTAGAGAGAAATACAACCTCAATCATTATTGGTGTTCTTTCTTCAAATGCTCTGTGGGATTAAGGGAAAATACAGGGCTTTTGTGGCACCAAAAAACAGGTGCAGAGCTTCTAATCCTGGTATGTGATAATCATTACTGAGGTTTCATTTTCCAAGACCACAGAAGACATTTTAAAGGCAGTAAGCTCACCTTCTTCTGTGTCAATGAGGACACACAGACTGCCCACCACAAAAAGCCATAGCTAAGTCTTAGAGTTCAATAATCACCCACATTCTGCCTACCTCACAACATCAAGGTAGTATGCATGGGAAAGCCTGCTTCACTTGCAATACTGCATGGGAGTAGGGCATTACTCCTTGCTGCACACGCATGCATGTACAAACATACACACATGAACACACAAACATGTCCTTGATTAAACCACTGCTTTCCCTCCATCTCTTAGAGCTCATTCTCTTCTGGAATACTTCTAACTTCACTGGCAAAGTAGCCTTGACATCTGCAACACAAGACTTGGTTATTTGGCAGGTGGTGGTATCCTTCCTTGAGTCTTCTCCAGCAATTAGAATGAAATAGAAATTAATACTACTATCACCTTCTTGTCATGTATGCAAACCACCTACTCCAGAGTGTGGTACCTAAAAGAATACTCAAGGGGCTCCTGGGTGGCTCAGTGGGTTAAGCCTCTGCCTTCGGCTCAGGTTGTGATCTCAGGGTCCTGGGATTGAGCCCCGCATGGGGCTCTCTGCTCAGCGGGGAGCCTGCTTCCCCCCACCCTCTCTGCCTGCCTCTCTGCCTGCTTGTGGTCTCTCTCTCTCTCTCTCTCTCTGTCAGGTAAATGAATAAAATATAAAAAATAAAAATAAAAAAAATAAAAGAATACTCAAAAAAACCCATTTCATCAACCACGACAGTTCCAAGTGCCACACGCTTTTTGCACTAGGAATAAGGCTCCCAGTCTAATGGTAGAAACAAATAAAAGAATAAACGCAATCGAGGTGTTATGAAAAATAATCAACAGTCTATAAGATTCAGGTACCACTACTTAGGAGAGGCAGGTCATTTCTATGAGGCCAGACATTTCCACCTCTGCTCATCAAGTCTTAAATGCTGAGTTGCTAGAACTTGGGGAGGCTTGGGAAAGGTGGTATAGAGCAATGGGGGCTTTCTGGGGGCTTGGGCTGTAGCTATTTGTCAACCAGAATATAAATAGTTGAATATTTTAACAACTATAGAGCCATAACAATGCCTATCAGCTATCAGTCCTGATTAAATAAAAAAATTATTGCTATGTCAGAGGATGTTAGGAGTGCTCAGAAACTATTTAGCATGAAGCTTTGAGTCCTAGACCTTGTCAGCCAGACAAATTCACAAAGGGTTTTCAAATAAAGGGAATAGCATAGGCAAAGCCACAGAGACTCAAGGGAGCAAGGTAGAGTTTTAACTAAGAATGCAAGAGTAATAAGTCTTATAATCATTATCATTGATAGAAAGACAGACAAATTACCATTCTTGAATAGGTAAGTGGTAAGTAGTTGTGTGGCTTTTCTGAAAGTCCAGACTGGTCATATCACTGAGACATTGGGCCTTCCCATCCCTGCTCTTACTCTGGCCTGCATCCTCAGTCTTGCCGCAAACAACCCCTGCATGAGTTCCCTGTTATCCCCACTCAGACAGGAACCCAGAACCCTCTTCTTCAATTGCTTGCATCAGAGCAGCTTCCACAAATAGAAAAAGTCTTCCCCCAGCAGCTTTGTGAACAAGCGCCTGTGAATAAGCTGGCCTCAAGGAAAAATTACTCCAGGGGCTGCCAATTTAGAGAAACTGCCCACAAGCGACCCTATGAATGGAGGACCACTTACCCATCAGCGATCAGGCAACTAGCCAGCAAAGATCAAAGAGGGGACAAGAGCACCACCATTTGGATCAGTGTAGCTGCTGATCAATGTGACCAAAAAGTGACCGCCAGAATGGGGGGAAAGTGCTCAATTTGAACAAATGAATTGCCTTTGAAGAGTGACTAACATCAGACGGGAATTCAGGTTGGTTATGAAGATGCCACACAACTGATCAAATTGACTTTCTGCTGGTTGTGCCAACAGACATGGCCCTCAAGACAAAACACTCTGTTCCTTTGACCAATTTGACTCTCAAGAGTTCTGTAAAGTGTTGATTTGGTTGGCAAACTTTAAAACAAAAATCTTTAATACTATGGTCCAAGATATGGAGATTATCAAATCTTTTCCTTCTGTAGAGGAACCAACATGAAGCTCAGAGAGGCAGAGTGATTTGCACAGTCACACAGCTCCTTAAGCAACAGAGCCAGGATTAACTTTGGAACCTCTGGTTTCTAAGTCCAGGGCCATTTTCCTTACTCCCAGGCAGAGCTGTGGACTATAGTTTTAAAGAGGCATCCATGACTTTTGCAGGGCAGACAAATTTGCCCCCATGAAGTATCCTAAAGTGGGGTCCTCCCACCTAGATAAAGACAGGGCCAGTGAAATCCCAACGCACCAAGAAGCACAGGATGAACCACTAAACACATGCCCAAAGCCTTAGTAGGGACACCAAACTGAACCCCTGGAAGCCATTCATTTTAATTTCAACATCATTCTCCATAGCATTCTAGTCCTAAGTACACAAAAAAAGGCACTCTGAGTTCCTTCGATCTGAAGCTTCTAAAACAAGTGGAGATGCCTGCAAATCCACCTTGAGACAGGGGCTCAAAAAGCAGGCATTCTGTGGGTTACCCCCCCACACACACACACACACGCCCTACGCTTTGTGTATGGATTTCTGCACAGACACACGGGCGCTTATCCACCTGCCGCGCTTCTTCCTGCCGTGTTACGTGGCAACGCCTAGGGGGCGCTCTCGACGTGCTCGGCAGCCCGGGAGTATCGCAGCTCCAGCAGAACAACCCAACAGAGCAGAGGTTTTTTCCGCTTTTTAATTTACTTCAGCGTTTTAGAGTAAAGGAGGGTCACAATCCCAAAGGAGACATACAAAAACCGCCTTGCTTACTGAGGCGGAGAAATATTTAAAATATATGTATTATTGGATTACTTCCTCTCTGACTCCCTGCAAAATCAGTTGTTTTTCTTTTTTTAATCTGCCCTAAAAGTCCAGAGTTTGTTCCTATCCCTTTCTATGGCATATGGCAAGCTTTAACAATAACCGAGTAACGTTGTCTCCTGATTAAAATGGCTGGTTGAAACGACCTGCTTTTATTCGTGCTACAACTTGCCCTGTAACATAATGACCAGCTTTAAATCCATCAAAGTGGAGTACAGAGTGCGATTGCAAAGGTTCAGACACGGAAATCCAGTAAATTTTATCTGCTGTTCAGCCGAGGGACGTTCTGGAGTAGAGCTTAGGCCTCCGAGTTTAGATGATCAATTCCTCAATTCCTAATCAGTCATCCTAGGGACATGCATCTACCTTCATCTCCAATTCATTCCCAAAATGCTTTCCCAAGGCATGGGTGAGGTACAGGGCTTCAGAAAGCTTAAAGGAGAACTTCAATTTTAACATTTAAAATTATCATTGCCATGTCTAAGAAGAAAAAAATCACATTTTAAAAATAAGGCAAGAAGAAACTCAAATAACTGAATTTAATAGATATTATCTAGTGACTTGACAATATCTAGGCAGAATTGATAAGTGACTATTATGGCTAACATTAAAACGTGTATGTGTGTGTATGTGTGTACCCATACGTAGATACATATAGCCTTCCACATCCAGCAATCAGGGTTTTGATTTGTTTTGTTTTGTTTTTATATGTATGTTTGCCTATGTGAACAATTCTAGGGAAGATAATCTTGCACACAAAGCAAACGGCCCTGCCCCCATTGTGAAAGAAGCAGATCCCCTGAGATTAGGGAAGAAGGAATTGCTTATGGTCAGCAGAGGCCTGGAGAACAATGGAGACCCCAGCTAAAGGCACAGCAGCAGCAGCAGCCTGCTAGGATGGGTGGGGGACTGACCACATGGCCATTGCAAACTAGATGGCATTGTCAGTGTCACCAGAAGTGACTAAAAAGAGCTCAAATTAGCAATTGTTATGATTAGCAGGTGGTTTAAGAGATATGAGGCCCGTGAAGTGACTCAGGCTGTGGGGGAGGCGGGATGGACACCAGAATGCTTTTCAATTTTTCCTATAGCACAAAATAAAGAGTCTTAGAAGCAGTTTCTTACTTGCATATAAGAATAATTGCAGATTCATTTAAGGAAAAATGAAGATGTCTAAGACACAAAGTAGTCTCCAAGAGAAGAAAATGAAAATGTCCAGTTTTTAAAATAACTTTGTTACACTCTTACATACGCATTATAGATAAATGTTAATAAAATGTACAATTTAAATGCTATCAAATATCAGTAGGCAGGAAAAAACCTTGATGCCTCTTGATTTTGTTAAAAACCACCTTAACTCAATTTGTCCTTTTATATAGTGCCTAGCTAAAAGATATTTTGGACAATTCAACAATATTTAATGAATTACCTCTTTTTAACTTAGCACTTATTTACTTTTCAACTTCTCATAGTTTTTCACAAACCAATTACTTCTTACATAGATACAAGCTGGGGGTTTTATATCCTGCCTCCTTAGTTCATGAATCAGAATATAAGCAAACATCTAACAGACTATACTTTTTTATTCTTTCTTTTTTAAAAATATTTGGTAATAAATCTAGATCATGAGTGACTTCCTGTGAAAGGTACCTCTAGGAATCTTCAGAGCAGAACTGTCAGGTATGGATGGCCTGTCTGTCTGCCTTTTTTCTTGTTGCTGCCCTCAGATGTATTCCTGATACTAGATTAATGTTCAGGTAAATTTTTGGCCAAATGGCCAGGATTTCTCTTTCATAGTTGCCAAAAGCCATAAGGCGTGTGTAACAGAGACTGAAGACTGGCTTGGGGACATGACGTTATTTTCCCTAGGTGATCTTTCTATAGGTTCTGCAGCTTAAAGATGGCACCTGCTTAGTGGATTTAGACAGAGAGAATAATTGCACTAAAACTCATTCTAATATATGCCTGGGAAAAAAACCTGGAGGATTGATTTGTGAGAGGGTACTTTGCTATGCAAGTCCATACAACTTCATGGAACAAAAAAAGACCATTCCAACGAGGGGACCTAGAACTTAGAATCAACTCATATTGGAATCTGTCAGGTTTGGTGGATTTTACTGCCCTGAAAACATGAGATCTCCAGGCAGGTAAAGTGAGGAAAGAGGCCATTATCTAGCAAAATTAAGGTACGAAAATACTCTACCAGTTAGGCCGTTACTAAATTATATTTGGCCTTTTGCAAAAGTAAATATACCCACAAAATTATCATGACTCTGTCTCATTTTTTTCCAAAAAACTTGGCCTGTGTAAGCCTATCTTTGGATCCAAATATTCAGACATAGGTCTTACCAAGTGAAATCCCAGTAATTCAGTGCCTGTGATTTGGGACTTTTTCTTAGTATCTGAAGAAAGGTTTTTTATTTCATGCACATGCCTCTAAAACTAAAATAACTCAGTATAAATTTATAAAATATGTAAGTAAGAAGCTATTTTCACAAACCACAGTGGGAAACCTGCCTCATTCCTTCACAGCTTCACCTCACCTACCATGCAACCAACGGATCCCCACACATTTCATAGTAATTTGAGCACATTTTTTAAAGAATCTAGATCAGGGCGCCTGGGTGGCTCAGTGGGTTAAGCCGCTGCCTTCGGCTCGGGTCATGATCTCAGGGTCCTGGGATCGAGTCCCGCATTGGGTTCTCTGCTCAGCAGGGAGCCTGCTTCCCTCTCTCTCTCTCTGCCTGCCTCTCCGTCTACTTGTGATCTCTCTCTGTCAAATAAATAAATAAAATCTTAAAAAAAAAAAAAAAAAAAGAATCTAGATCACTTACATAAACACATGTCTCAGCTTGCCTTTTCCAGACAGCTATTCTGGTCAGCCCAAATTCACTGAGGAATGACTTGGTAACCTCCCAATTGATTCACTTCAATCATGGCTTAAGAAGAGTTAGATAGCCAAAGGCCAGCCAGCTCTCGTTCCTACCCCAAATCATCTTATCAGTAATGAAATGAGGCCTGTAGGAGTGAGCTGGCCCATCTAGCTCCTGGTGCTGGCAGACCAAAATGGATTTTATCTCCGGGAGAATTCATGGGCACATGATTCTGGCCTCAGTGGCACACCTGGCGTGATCTCTGATGTTCATCCTCATTCTCTGTTGTATTGATTCCCATCCAAATGGTCAAACCTGAACAAGCCTTTTAAAATGTGAAATAATAGGCTGCTTGCATCCCGTAGGAAACTAGACCATCGGCCACAACTGGAATCATTTTCCAGCAAAGTTGATGCATTTGTACCTCACCTGACTGAACAGAAATTAACCCCCATTCGCAACACTGACCCCACACAACCCACTCGACCTGCTGCACTTGAACATATTTATTTTGATATGTTATTCACATATTGTTGCTATGCACTTAGGTATTCAGACTCTTGTATGCAGTCAGCCAAGAGACCCAGTTATTTGTCCTTTTCATTCATACTGTATTGGTGAGAAAAAATGTAATACAGTTTTCAGAGAGGTAGAGTCTCTCATTACAAAAATGAAGAGGAGCACTGTCTTAGATCTAATTCCCAAACAGTCCAGGTAAAGAAGAAAGGGAGAGCCCAATAGGTGATGGGGATTAAGGAGGGCATTTGTCGTGATGAGCACCAGGTCTGTATAGAAGTGTTGAATGACTATATTGTATACCTGAAACTAATATAACACTGTATAGTAACTAACTGGAATTAAAATGAAAACTTTTTGAAAATTTAAAAATAAAAAATAGAAATACCGAAAAAAAAGGAAAGCCCAAATTCCTATTGTTTTTGTTGCTGATTTAAATGCACAGAAATTCAAAACAGACGTGAACATGAGTGCTTCTTTTCAAAGATGCACCTACAAATGTTTGCACAATATAGTTACAGATTTTAAACATAATCTATGTCCAAGAATTCTCTGTCTATTTTGCTTTTAGCATCAATTAGCTTAAACAAATGACAAACTTTCTTGATTTTATATTTATGTAATAATTTGTTCATATTACTTCTATAATTAGAGCTTTCAAATAAAATGAGTATGCAGTCCAAAACTAAACAAACAAATACATTGAAAAGAATGATATTGCAGTTACACTGCCAGTCTCCCAAGCCTAACACTCAGGGATGTAAGTGTAATTATCCCTAGCTTGGTTTCATTGCAATATTTGATCAGTGCCATAAGAATCATTCAGTACCATAGACAGAAACGGCCCTAAATAAATATCTAAAGAATGAACATGATACTTACTTCAATTGTACACACATGATGAGAGAAAGCTCAAGTTCATAGTTAAGGAACACAATGAAAAAAAAATTCTCTGATTCCTAGGGTTAATCGATTGTGTACTACACTAAGGATTTCTGTTTATGTTACAATTTTAAGTCTACGGAAGCTTTGTTGCATTGTCTTTAAATTGAAAATGAAAAACATAGCAAATTTACAATCCATCTTATTTTAACTATGGTAAAATCTCTTGTTTCCATACGTAGCCTTGAAAAGAGTTCTGAAAACAATAAAACAACAAAATAATAAATTAAACAAATAAAAGCAAACAATTCATGAACTTGTGAAGAAGTCTTTCCCACTGCTCATGTTATGGTCTTCATACACATATAATACATACATAATACAGCTACATACATATGCTAATAATATTCTTAAAAATAAATTTGTGTGTAAGAAAACATTATGCCCAATTGCTGATATTTATATATAAAAACACTTTCTATGAAATTACTAACAAAATAATTTAATAGATTTGTGGAAATTCAAAACTGTTAAAATTTATTTCAGATATAAACCAAAAGACAACTTTGATTCATGCTTTAATTGCACAAATATCATTATATCCCACATATAAGATGATTGCCTAAATGCTGGGAATTAAATTTGGTCACTGCTTCAAAAAACTCTGAATCTAATGAAGAATAGATAAGGAAGGGAAAGGAATAGAAGCAAGCATGTATTGAATGCATGGCATTGCCAAACACTGAGCTATGAACTTTACATACATTATATCGGTAGATATTATTACGGTCATTTTTAAATACAAGGAAAGTGAGTTTCGCCAAGGTTAAGTATCTTTTCCAGACCATTCAGCTAATAAGTTACAGAATCAGAATTCAGGCTCTTTCTAATTCCAAAGCCTATTCTCTTGTGTCACTACTCAAGTCTGCCCCAGAGGGAGAGGTGAACAATTCTAAAGGGCAAAATGCAGGAAGGTTCCACAAAGCAGTTGGCATTTTAGTCTGAACTATTTTACTAATCATTTAGAGAGTGTAAAACTATGCTTATTTCTCAAGATACTTTATATTTACAACTTGTCAGTGAGCCTATTTGTAATGGTCCCTTGCCTTTTCTTCCTAAAGAAAGGAATTTGTGACAAGGATAATCCAAAATAAAACATAATCAGCAAGTTTCTTATGTTTACATTTTGGGCAACAACTCCAATAGTACATTCCTACTATCATGTAGCCAGGTCTATCAAAATGAGTTTGCAACCCAGCAGCACAGAATATTGATGATAGAAATTGGCCTAGGGCTACTGAGTCACCTAATGACAGCAGCTTTAATTTAAAATATGTTGTGGGTAATAGACCAAGTGGATAATCCACTTGTGGATAATTGAGAGTATATCTGTGCCCACAGTTTAAGATCTAGGTATTTCATAGAGGTCCTATAACATAACATGTCATAAAATAACCTGTTCCCAATGCACTAGTATCCATAAAATCAATAGGGTTTTGCAAGCCATGCATATGATAGATAGTATGAAATGTAATTAGTATTGGAAAATTGCTGTAAAATCTCAAGCTCTTTCTACTTAAATGACCAAGATGTGTTCCACTGGGGCTCCTTTTTTTAGAGCAACCTAGTCAAGAGAGGCTGAAAAGATTAAATAATTAGTGTCATGCTGGTTTTTAAGCAAATGAATCCTGTTGTTTCTGTGCACAGAACACAAAATTTTATCACTACAACAAAACACTACTTTGATGGCACTTTCTAAAATGAGGCGAAAGCAGGATTTAACAGCCCTTGGGCAGAAATTTTTGTATCCTATATCTGACCTGCCAGGAATAAATTATCTGAGGCTAACATCCCTTAGGCTAAGAGTTTATAAAGGAAAACAGCCCCCCACCCCTGCCAAAGCCTTAAATCTGAAGTAATACCATGAGACACCATAATTTAGGTTCTTTGTTCTAAACAGAAATATTCATAATAAGACACACAAACACACATACATTGGATTTCAAAGATGCTTGGAGAGAGAGAGAGAGAAAGAGAAAGAATAAGTGCAGTTTTTCTTTCTTTTCAACCTTATCTGTGCATTCCTGGGTCGCACAAGCATTGTGCTGACTCTGGATGAAAACACCCCTTTGATGGAGGATACATGCTGAAAGGGAGAATTCTGAATTATGTTCTCTAAATTATCCAAGGCTTGGAGAGCAAGTATTGATTTTGAAAATGACTGAGCCAGACCTCGTACTGCAGAGCCCCCTCCCTCTCTCCCTGCGCCCCAAAGCACAACGAGAGATCTTGGGCGCTGTGCAGCCGCCACGAGGCCCTGGGCTGGCATTGTTTCAAAAAATCAGAAAGTCATCCATCAACCATACAGTCATTGGAATAAGTACATGGTGGCTAGAGACGCATTTTATCTGCTCACATGCTCCTATTCAATGAGCTACGAGGAGAATTAGAATGATATTGGGCCGATTAACTAATGCACTCTGGGAACCATGAACTGTTAAGGTGTTTATTTTGCTGCCTCACATAAAAGAATGAGAAGTTTATCTGCATAGTTAAGCGTTCTGTTTGCTCCAGCCATAAATAACTTGGAGCGCCTCTGAGCCAGACCTCTTTTACAGAGGCAGGTTGAGGATGGGAATTTGTTCTGTAATTGTTTCCATACTTTGCAAATAATTTAGGCACAGCCTGAAATGTACCACTGTGTGCGTGATGGTGTGTGAGTGTGTGTACAGGCAGACACATGTTCACCTGCTTGTGTGTGGTTTCCTTGGAACGTTTATTGGACATTAATGGGGGGCTAGGGGGGAGAATGAAGACTAAAATGATGTGCTTTCATGCACTGAGAATATGACCTAGTTTTATTTAGTCAGCCGTGGTTATGAACATATTGAGCACAACACAAATTAAGTCAGATAACACTGGGTTTTCACTTCATATGCTTTGGAGAGTATATTTTACACAGAGTACAACTGTGTGATATTTATGCTCATTCTTACATGGTTACATCTTCAGAACAGCTTGAAACATAAAATTCCAAGTCCCTTATCCTCATACATTTTAAATCAAAACACACTTGTTCTAATTAGCAAATAAGTTCCCAGACCTAGTAGTTATTTTAAGATATACCAGTTTAAGCAAGATACCATTTAGGGCAGGGTTTCTCAACCTTGGCACTATGGCATTTGGGGCCAGAAAATTCCTTGTTGTGAGGCCACCCTGTGCATTACAGGATGTTTAGCAGCATCTCTGTCTCTCTGTCTTCCACCCATTGGTTGCCAGTGACACTCCCTTCCCACCTGGTAGTGACAATGAAAAACATCTCCAGATACTACTAAACGTCCCTTAGGGAGCAAAACTGATTCCAGTTGAGAATCACTGGTTAAGAATCTTTTTTTTTTTTAATAAAATTTCGAGGAAAATTTTGAATGCTTTTCCTGAAGGAAAGTTACCCAAGCAGAAGACCCCCACATTCATTTGCACTGATTCCTAAGTATATTATACAGAAAAACAGTTGATGGCTCAGAGAAGGTTCAGGAACTATTAGGCTTGTTTCCATGTATCATGTTCTAATTCCATGATATAATCTTATAAAAGCCTCATTTCATCTTGAAATGGAATTTTCTAAGCAATTTGTAGTATTGTTATTAAAATTTGGAGTTAGAAAACTTTCACAGTCTCTTTTGTGTCCATGTTGTCTATGATGATTTTTACAAAATGGTCCAATCCCTTGGGTTGCTGTGGCTAAAAATAATATGCTGATATTTCTCTGATAGAAATTCTCCTATTTTTTTTTCCCCTTGGCCTTTTGAAAGATATGCAGTTGAGTGATGGCACTGATTTCATTATCAATTCCTCCTGAAAAAGGGCAATTTTACTGGGTCAAGGTTGAAATAAGTCACGGGATAAAAAGAAACCTAATCTACCTCTAAATCGCTCTGCAACTGAGAGTTATTATGTTAGAGACCTGTCTACACCTAACCAAAGTCAAGTCTAGAGTTGGCCTCTATCCAGTGAATTTGGGTCGTAGATTTAGGCAAATAAATAATTCACCACTCCCCGTCTCTTGCCAAAGTGGCAGAGATGGTTTGAATGATCTAGGTTAGGTCATTTTTTAAGGATTTTATAAATCCACATAACTTGGAAAAGAACTTGGATGATGTTTTATATACAATTCTATACGAGGACATCCTAAGCTATGAATACAACCAAAGAATTTTATTGAAAAGAAGTTTGGCAAGAACTGGTTAAGCATAGTGAAATGACCTAAGTAACTACAGATTTTCTCAGAACCTTTAATATGCTAATGAGTCTTGTGGTCTTTAAGGATTAAGTTTCTCTCATGATATATTTTGAGAAATAATATGTATATATTTGGTCAAATTTCTGGTTATTTTATAAAGATAATATTTAAAGCTCCTTTTCTCTGTACCACCTTAGGTCTTGGACTTTGATCCCATCACTTTTGAGAGTGATGGGAACGTATCTGTAGGTTTGTGGCCTATACACAGTAACTAACTCAGACACATCCCTCCCCCAGCCAAGTCATGAAAGGAATGTCAGGATACAAGCCTTTCCCAAGGGTCCACCAGCATCTGAACTCCACTCTGTTTCTTCTCCCTCCTAGAGAATCTTCATTTCCTCTAGGCTGGGACAAATGGGCACTGACTGATCACTTAGTCTCCTAAATCTATTATTTATGCCAGGACCTCAGCTTTTGCAACTTAAAAACAAGAATTTGGCTTTTACTCAACTACGTCATCCCTCCCGAAGCAATAAGCCCAGGAATGCTCTGGCTGCTGCTTAAGTGGGAGGAGGGTCAGAAAATAAAGGAATTATAGAAGATAAAAAAATATAAGTTTAATATAGTATGTCAAGTATTATTCTATTGTACCTCTATTACTAAGAATATTTTACACTGATTTATACCCTGTCTGCTTCCAAAACAAGGATTTGAGATAACTTAATATAAAAACATAAATACAATGATAAAAGAATAATTAATTTGAGACCAAAAGAGAAATCAAAGATCAAGTTCTATTATCTAATACTCAGAAGCATAACATTTTAATGTAACCATCATCATTATCATCAACATTTCTTGAGTACTTACTATTTGACAGACTCTGCTATATGCTTTGTACTCCAAATTCATTAATGAACAAGAATTAATTACATTCTTATATTATTATCTCCATTTTACTAAAAGCACACTGAGGTCCCCAGCAGTTTAGTAGCTCAAAGATTCTCCCAACAGAAACATAATGGTTTGTTGGTACTGTGATAAACCACCCAGATCCCCTTCTGATGATAGCATACAGCCTCAGCTGCAGAAAGCAGCCTGCTTCAAGGTCAGACCTCTTCCCAGGACAATGCCACCCTTGAATGATCAATGGAGGGTAAAGGTCTGGCCACTTTAACCCAGACATTTCTAGGCAATTCTGAAGGGCCATGCTAGCTCTGGGATTCCTTATGGGTTAACAAAATTGGGCCACAGTGCAGCTTCTTTCTTTGACCATTCCTACTTCCCTCCCCTCTCTTCTACAGTGTTGATCTCAAAGGCAATCCCCGTAAACATCTTGCTTGTGAAACTCTTGTCTCAGAGTCTGTTTCTATGGGAATGTAACCTATTGCAGGCAGAATGAGGATTAAGCCCCAAATCTGTTTCTCTTCAAAACCCATCCTCTTAATCATTGTGCTACACATGGTTAATGTGTTATGGTAAACATATTTCTTAATGTATAAAGATGGAGCTATTTTAACAGAACAACAAATTGGTGGTCCTAACAGCTACTATACAACTTTGGTAAGCAAACTATATTCTTGTGTCAGAAGTTTACTCCCTTCAGATTCCAACATCTATCTGCTTTCCCTGTGGGACACTACTTCCTGATCAAAAGAAATAAGTTTTCCTTCCATCATACTGAAAACAAAGATAACTTACTTTGCTGAGGAACAGGTGGACACAATCGATGGTTAAAGAAACTGATTTTGGATGGAAGCCTGACAGACTAATGAAAAGCTGTAATTCACTCAGGTATGGAATCCAAGGGGTCCATCTACTAAGGACCCTCCTTATCTTCTTGGCATGACAGGGTTCAGCAACAATGGACTCGAGGTCCTCAAGCACTTACCAAGGGGTGCAGATGTCATAGCGAGGGACAGTGGATCTCACTTCCTATGCTGTGACACTAGGTTAGATAAAGAAGAGCACTTGATCTCTCAAAAGTCCTCATGGCCATCTCTCATGACAAAGGCATGCAGCTTTTTTTTAAGTTTGTCTCATTTTAAGTCCCATGTTAGGAGATAAAGCTGAATTCCACTGAACGAGTTGTGAATTACTTTGTGAATTTGGGCTGTGAAGGCAGCCAAAGCAGATAATTCTTGCCTATTAAGTGGATTTATCACATGTTCAATTGTGTAATTACTTTAAAAAAAATCCATTTTCCCAATTTTATTGTCATGAAGATACAAAGGGGACATTTTGGATAAAGAAATCATTATCTAGGCGAGGGAATAACAACTGTTCCTCTTGTAAAGTTGAGCTTCTATATCCATTAAGTGGTTCAAAGAAAGGATTGCTAACTGGAGGCTGCTAACTCCCTGCCTCTTCACTTAGAACAAAATAGTGCGAGTATTATGAAGAGGTGGCTAAAGAGATGACATAATTGGAGGGGCAATAAGAATGCCCAGTGGATCCAGAAAACGTTTGTCACAGTGCCTAAAACCTCGCCGTTAGCAAATCACTCCTTTGGGTTGGATCTGATATTCAGAACCCCACCCAATTAATATGTCGTCAATGCAGAAGAAGAGGCTGATACCATAAGCCATCTATTCACCTATTAATACCTGAAGAACTGGGATATTAAAATAAGGAAGAATATGGCAAGAGAAAAAATGGAACGGACATGGGAAAAATGACACAGAATAATCAACAGGAATAATATGCAGCTTATATAGCCTAATTTTCATAGATGAGAAAAGGTGAGTTTATAAAGTAACAGTTCCTAAAGTTTGTTCCCAGACAACATTTGCCCAGGATCTAATATGCTATCCTTAGGTACAGGATTCTGAGGTCAAAAAAATTTAGGAAACCCTAGATCAAACAAGTTCAACAGGCTTCTATCCTCAGATAGAAGGGCTGATGTGAGTTATAAATCTTGAGGCAGAGAAAAGGAAAGAGTATATAGAACCACAGATCTGTATGTGTATAGCATCTTTCAAGACTAATTGCCGTAGAAATGCTTCTTGAGAGAGATCAAGTGGCTTGCCCATAGCACATGGGAAACTAGAACCTGGCTTTTCTGACCAGAGTCTAATTACTGTTCTACGATGCTACACTACAACTCCTTATCTTGCTTTGTTAAGTCTACAGCAGAAAGGAGATGCTTCAAGATTCAAAGACTGGTGAAAAACAGTCTGTTCAAAACAAAACAACAAAACCCACACCTACATGAGCATGAATACACTCACCAGACTGTAGTGATCACCACTCACTCTCTCAGTGCTTTGATGACGAAGTAGATGTATCAGCAAGTCAGCAGGATAGCTTCCTTCCTCCGTTTTCGTATTTCATCCCTTCACAGTGGTCTACTGGTAGACAAGAGAAATGCCTGCAGCAAAAAATAGAAGAGTGGCTGAATCTGGACAGGAACACTTGAGTCTCTCCTCCTTAAAGCACACCTATGACCTTTAAGTTCACACAAAGGACTGCAGCCTAAGGTTTTTGTGCATCTTCCAAGAGGACACATATCAGTCAAGTTAGTTGGCATCACAAAAGGATAAAAATAAGATTAAATGGAAACATTACAAAAGTATTAGAAACATGAGGACTATGAAAGAGAGGCAACCAATGGATGAAGTAAACTGTATCAGAAGAAACAAAGCTCATGGAACAGAAAAGAGGTTAAAATATACATTACAAAGAAAGATTAAGAAGACTATAAAAAACACAAAAGCAAGAAAAAAAGAGAACCAATCCGACTTTTGATATAAATATATACTTTCTAGGATAGAGAGTTCAGTGTATGAGTTCATAGCATAATAACCAGCAAACCAGCAAAATAAATTTCCACCAATCCAATGAATGAGAAAAAATGACTATGTGAGGGAAAGTTAAAAAATAAAAATCAAGGGATGCCTAGGTGGCTCAGTCCCTTATGTGTCTGCCTTTGACTCAGATCATGATCCCAAGGTCCTAGGATGGAGTCCCACATCTGGCTCCTTGCTCAGCAGGGAGGCTGCTTCTCTCTCTGCCTGCCACTCCTTCTGCTTGTGCTCTCTCCTCTCTCTCTCTCTCTTTCTCTCTCTCTGATAAATAAATAAAATCTTAAAAAAACAAATAAAAATCAAATTAAAAAAGCATCATAAACAGAAAACATGAAACTACATGAGCAGAATAAAAAAAATTATCATAATAAATGAAAATGGCTTAGGCTTACCAATAAAAAGCCAAAATCTTAAGAATATATATTGTCTATAAAAGGAATTTTTAAACATGTATGAAAAAAAAGTTAAAAATAAAGTGAAAAGAATATACTATATAAATAAAAACCAAAAGTAAACCAAAAATAGCTATTTTTGATATCAGACAAAATAGGGTTAATAAGAAAAAAATTATAAAGAAGAAAACTGATCATTACATGGTAGTAGAAGAATAACATAACAGGAATATATAACAATCATGTGTGAATAGATATTCATAGCATAGCCTCAAAATAGATAAAACAATTAACAGAATCACAGAAGAAATAGATAAATTGCCCCTGTCAGGAGCTAGTAGATCAAAAATGAAATAAAATGAAAAATAATTTTGACCTAAATATATAAACCTTATAACCAATGGGCACAGAATAAACCTTCATTAAAAGCAAATCTCACAGAAATTGATCATGTAGTAAATCACAATGAAATAAAATAAGGCATTTATAAAAAAAAATCATACCTTAAATTTTTTTTGTCTAGAAACCTAAATACATATTGTTAAATAATCCATATGATAAAGAGGAAATGACCAGGGAAATTATGAGGTACATAAAAGCATTAAACACCGAAATGTATTGCTTGCTGTTTAAGCAATTCTATGTGGAAGATTTAGAGTCTTAATTATATTTATATAGAAAGCCAGAAGGAACGAAAATAAACAAGAATCATTTAACTTAAAAACCTGAGGAAAAACACAGCAACAGAACAAACTCAAAAAAAAGAGAGAGAGAGAGAGAAAGAGAATAGTAAAGATAAGCCTAAAATCAGTGAAATAAAGAATGAAAACATTAAAGGTCATTAACAAATTTCCCAAAATGATTCATTGAAAAAACTGATAAGACGTACATGATGCTAGTGAGATCGATCAAAAGAAGAAAAAGAGAAAGAGGGAGCAAATACACAAAATCAAACATTAAAAAAGGAAACAGAAGAATGTTATTAACAAATGCTTGTTAGAAAATTTGACAAATTGGATGAAATGGATAAATTTTTATAAAATTAGAAAATATCAGAGTTAATACAGGAATACATAAATACATGGAATTGCCAATAAGGAACCTAAAATCAGCCATCAGAATCTTTCCTCTACTACCATCTCTCCCTTATACACTACATGACTTCACTAATGTGTGGAATCTAAAAATCAAAAGAACAAGCAAAAAAACAAACAGGAACAGACTCAAAAAAACAGAGAATGAACTGGTGGTTGCCAGAGAGGAGGTGGGTGGAAGGACTGGTAAAATAGGTGAAGAGGAAAGAGGTACAAACTTCTAGTTAAAATAAACAAGTCTCAGTAATAAAAAGTACATCATAGGGACAAAATAATATTTTAATAACATTTTATAGTGACAGTAATATACTTACCATGGTAAAAATTTTGTGAAATATAGAATTGTCGAATCACTACACTGTACACCTGAAACTAATATAATGTATGTTAACTAAATTTCAATTAAAATTTTTTAAAATTCACAAAATAGGGTATATTAAAAGGAAAAAAAACCCTGACATTATTTAACAAATGTGTTGCAACAAAGCAAATAATTTTTATCTTACACAAATTTTTACAGAAAATAGCAAAAGGAAGGTTATCTAACTCATTTTATAAATAATGCCTTCAAGCTATAACCAAAAGAGTGTTATTAAAAAAAGAGAAAAATTACATACCAATTATAGATGCCAAAACCTAAATAAAACATTAGTTAACTAAAACCAACAATGTATTATTTGTAACACATCATTATTAAACATAATTTATTCCTGGAGTACCTGGGTGGCTCAGTCAGTTAAGAGCTCGACTCTTGATTTTGGATCAGGTCATGATCCCAAAGTCATGAGACTGAGCCCATTGTCCAACTACACGCTAAGGGCGGAGCCTGCTTAAGATTCTCCCTCTCTCTCTGCACCCTCCTGCTCACTCACTCTCTCGCTCTCTCTCTCTTTCTCAGAAAACACATTTAAATAAATATAATATTTTATTCCTTCAATATCAAAAATCATGAGCCAAAAGAGAAAAATCACAGCAATGCCAGTGATTACAGTTACAGCTCAACCAAGTTCTGATGGTTACTGGACAATTCAATGATAGGAGAAAGAGAGAGAGGGAGAGAGAGAAAGAAAGAGAGAGAGAGAGAGGAAGAAAGAAAGAAAAGGGAAGGGAAGGAGGGAGGGAGGGGAGTAGAGAGAGGAAGAAAAAGACAGTTTTTATTTGCAGATGATACAACTTTTCACACAGAAAACCCGAGAGAATAAACTACTAAAACTAGTCAAAAATTTCATCCAGGCTGCTGTATACAAGATCAGAAACTTCTCTATCAGCAAAAGCTAATTAGAAGCTGCAAAAGAAAATAAGCTTCAAAATAACCATTACAGTGATAAATCTAGGAATTAACCTAACCAAGAATGCACCAACTTTTGTGATAAAAGAAAATCTCTGTAAAAGGCAGATATATATCATCTTAATGGATGGGATAATTTTCACATTGTTAAAATATCAATTCTGTCTAGAATTCACTTACAAATTTAATGTAACCCCAGTCAATATTCTGAAAGAATACAGGGAAAAGGTAGAGAATTTTTTTTAAATCTGAAATTTATATAGACAAATAAGAATACACAAATAAGAAATTTTTGAAAAAGAAGAGGAAGGGGTGAAACATTACACTATCAGATATTAGAGCAATGACACAATATTAGTATTATATCAGAGTATTATTATTGCAAAAAGACCCAAAAAATTGTCTTAAAAAATGGAGAGCTCAGAAATAGAGCCATATCTATTTGGTCTATATGGAAACTTGCCAGATATTAGAAAAGGCATCAAAAATCAGTGGGAAAACAGATGGACTACCTAGTAAATGGAATTGGAATAACTGACTCCACCTTATTAAAAAATATAAAGTTGGATCATTGTTTTAGAGTGCACACAAAAATAAATCCCACGTGGAGTAAAGACCTAAATGATAAAGACAAAATGGTCGGGAGGTTGGGGTACCAGGTGGTGGGTATTATAGAGGGCACGGCTTGCATGGAGCACTGGGTGTGGTGAAAAAATAATGAATAATGTTTTTCTGAAAATAAATAAATTTTAAAAAATAAATAAATAAAAATAAAATAAAAATCTGGAGAAATATATACAAAAAAAAAAAAGACAAAATGGTAAAGTTAGTAGAACATATAGGAGAATATTCAACAAAACAAGAACACGGCCATGAAGGGAAGAATTGCTGGACTCCCTGCATTCAAGATGAGCACTTTTGTTCACACTATTGACATGTTTAACAGGAGACTGACAGAAAAATCTTACAATGTCTCTACATGAGGCAGAATTAACATCTGGAATAGATAACAAACAAGAACAAATAAGACTCCCCAACCACACAAAAGATAGGAAACGCTATAGAAAAATGGTCAAAATACATGTTTGTTTCATGAAAGAATGTTCTACTTTACTAATAATCAGAGAAATTCAAATGAAAACGAATGCCGCATTTTTATCTAGTTGACTGACAAAAATTAGAAAATAGGAAATGGGAAGCCTTATACATTTCTGCTGAAGTATAAAATGGTGAAGACACAACTGAGAAAGCAACATTCATTTATTTAATAAAAGTTTGGGTTTAGTGGCTATTAGGAGAATAGCCTTACCCTTGGCATTAGGAAGGTAGCACTAAACAAGACAGACAAAAAGCTTATGTATTGTAGTTGCACTGTCCAATATGGTAGCCACTAGCCATGTGTCTATGGAGTGTTTGACTAAACACTCTAAGTTGACACAACCTGTAATGATAAAACACACATGGAAGATGTAGTTAAAAGTTAACATGGCAGAAAAAGCGTTTAACAAAATCCAGCACTCATTCATGATAAAAACTCTCAGTTAACTAGAAATGGAAGGAAACTTTCTTAATTTGATTAAGACTATAGCCAACATACTTAATGATGTGAAACTTGAGGCTTTCCTACTAAGATCAAGTACAAGGTAAGGATGTCCCTTCTCACCACTTCTTTTCAACATCATACTGGAAGTCATTACTAATGCAATAAGGTGAGAAAATGAAATAAAATGTATACAGATTGGGAAGAAACACATAAAACAATTTGTTAACAGATGACATAATCATCTTTGTGGAAAATCCAAAAGTACTGGCAGAAATCTCCTGGAACTAATAAGCAACCATAGCAAAACTGTAGGATACAAGGTTAATATGGAGAAGTCATTTACTTTCCTATAAACCATCAGTAAACAAATAGATTAAGATATTAAAACACAGTATCATTTACATTAGCATCCAAAAAATAGTTGAGTATAAATCTAACAAAACATGTACAAGCTCTGTATGAGGAAAACTACAAAACTGCAAAAAAATTAACCTAGACACAGATCTTACATCCTTCACCAATATTAACTCAAAATGGATCATAGACTTAAATGGAAAATACAATTCCCAGAAGACAGGAGAAAACCTAGATGATCCTGAGTATGGAGAGGCCTTTAGATCCTCAGCCAAAGAAATAAATAATTAATAAGCTAGGTTTCATTAAAACTGTCTGGAATTAAAATTAAAAATGTCTTCTCTGTGAAAGACAATGTCAAAAAAACAAGAAGGCAAGTCACAAACTAGGAGAAAATATTTGCAAAAAATGCATCTGAAACCAGATCATCATTCAAAATATATGAAATATATGACTATATTAAAACCCAACAATAAGAAAACAAACAGTTCAATTAAACAATGGGCCAAAGATCATAACAAATACCTCACCAAAGAAGATATGTAGATGGCAAGTAAGCATATGAAAAGAAGCTCTTCCTAAGTCATCAGGGAAATACAAACTAAAACAACAAGATACCACTACGTATCTATTAGAATCCAGAACACTGAAAACCCCTAATGCTGACAAAGATGTGGAGCACAGGAACCATCATACATTGCTGGTGGAGAAGCAAAAATGGGACATCCACTTTAGAAGACAGTTGATGGTTTCTTACAAACTAAGAATTCTCTTATAAATAATTACAAATCTTGGTATTCACCCAAAGAAGCTGGAAACATGTCCACACACAGATGTTTATAGCAGCTTTATTGATAATTGCCAAAACGTGGATGCAACCAAGATCTCCTTTAGTAGATAAATGGGTAAAGAAAATGTGGTACATTCAGACAATGGAATATTATTCAGTCCTAAAAGGAAAAGAGCTATTAAACCATGAAAACACATGGAGGAAACTTAAATATATTTCACCAAGTAAAGGAAGACAATCTGAAAAGCCTACATACTATACAATTCCAATTATGTGACGTTCTGGAAAAAGCAAAACACTACAGAGACAATAAAACGATCAGTGGTTATTGGTGGTGGGGGCTGGAGTGGGAAAAGAAAGGATTTTTAGGGCAGGGAAAATACTCTGTATAATATTGTAATGATGGATGCATGTTATACTACACTTGTCCAAACCTATAGAATGTACAACACTAAGAGTGAACCCTAAGGTAAACTATGGACTTTGAGTGATTATGATGTGTTGGTACAGGTTCATCCTTGGAAGAAGATGTAGCATTCTGGTGAGTGATGTCGGTAATGAGGGAGGTTATACATGTATGGGGACAGGGAATACATGGAGAATCTCTATACTTCCCTTTCAATTACGTGTAACCTAAAACTGCTCAAAAAATAAAATCCTTAAAAAATTAATGTGAAACATCTCAATAATATTTTTATATTAACTACTTTTGAAATAATATTTTAGATATATTGGGTTAGAGTATATTATTAAAGTTAATTTCACTTACTCATTTTTGCTTTCTTAATGAGGCTACCAGAAAATTAAAAATTGTATTTGTGGCTTGCATTACTGTCCTCTTGGATAATGCTGCTCTATAAGGGCTCATCTCAGGGCTATGCAACTTTAGTGTCTATTATGAAAGAAATGAAGAAGAAAGGGGTAAATATACATCGGACAGAATACTATGCCTAAGAAAGGAGCTGGAGTTACAAAAAAATGGATAAAAAATAAACTAAAAACAAACAAGAAATAGAATAAATATAAAATCAAAAACAATTATGTAAATTTTAAAAATTCATACACAAAACAGTAATACATATACTACTCTATGTAAATAAACATATGAAAGGTGGCTTAGAATGGCAAACATTAAAAATTGAAGAGTGGTTGTCTGTGGAATGGTGTGGAATTAATATTGGAGGTAATTGATACAGGAGAAATAAATCATAAAATAAAAAACCAACAGAGCCTTTATGGGCTAATGCTGATAGCATGTCCTGAACTCCATGTAATATAATCAACTATACTCCAGGCACTGAGTTATAAAAAGAAAATTAAAAGTTACAAAGACCAGTTAAATGTCTTTGAAGACAGATGGATTGTTTGGAAGCAGTTGAATTCACCAATATTTAACATGTACAAGTTACATTGCGTGCCATATCCCTAGAATAAATAAGAAACCTCTGGGATGATTCCTAAACTCAAGATGCTTCCATGTAAAAAATGCCTATGTAAAAAATGAACAAACAAAACAAACAAAAAACTCTGCCTTCATGAAAGGTAGAGGGCAATGTAAAACAGAACTCAGTAGCCAAGTGTGTACTGCATGGTACAGGGAAAAGGAAAATGTAATATGCAAATGTGTGAAAATGAAAACAGAGATGAACAAGAGTAATATTTGGAAAGGTGGTGGAATTTGAACTTGACTTCAAAGGAAAAGAGGTTTAGACTGTTAGAAAGAGACGGTTTATCTGCAAACTTGAGGGAAGGGCACCTTAGTGGATAGAAGAGTGCTGTCCTCCACTTAAGAAAAGAAGATCAACATTAGGGTAAATGCCCAAAATACTACTGCTAGTCAACCTAAAAAGAGGGACATTCTAATACCTTTTCTAACCATTGGATTATGCACCACCCAAGAGCATGTACTGTTTCAGTTCACAAAGGTGCTGAAAAAGGAATAGAATGAGATAAAGCAATTTCCAAGAGTGCTTTGTTTAATGTCAGGATGGAGCTGATGCACTGGGAGAGTCTGGCTTGCTAAGTGATGAGTATGTTGAGTAATCTGCGTTTTGAGATATGGCATAGATCTTTACTAAAGATGGAAATTGCAAAGCAAGGGGACTGTTCAGTACTTAGTAAGACATTCAAAACCATCCATTATCTGCCTCCAGTTTACCCTTTAAGAATGGCTCCCCATTCCCTCTCATGGCCAGACTTCTGCCAAACCAAGCACTTTATCATCTCTGTGCATTTTCATACATGGCACTCTCCTATGCCAGGCCCTCAGCCATATTCTTCCTATATTTGAAATATCTTCTGCTCCATCCCCACTTGACAAAATTCAGTGTATATCAGGATGATGTGTGAATTCCTTTTTTTCCATAAAGACATTATGAGGTGCAAGTAGAAAGAAATGCTTCTTTCTCTGAGTTCCCAAAACACCAAACTAGTCCATTCTATGATTACACTGGCCTGTAAGAATTATACTGTTAGCATGAATTAAGACCAAGATGGTCTGACTAGAAAAATATGATTGTTCTTACTAACAGTAAAACAAATTAGCCCATACATTGAGTCCCACTGACCATAATGAATCTTGTACCCTTTGTACTCGCCTTCAATTTACAAATGCACATTCTCCCAAGTATTTTCATATCTGCTTATTGCTCCCCAGCATTTGTCCATATACACTTTTACTTTACCTATATTTCAGCAGAGAACACATACAATTTGTTGTTCTACTTTTATTCACTATGTACATATCATACAAATTTTCCTTATTTCTAAATATTTTCTCAGTTATTTTAATATCTCCATAATTCTACACTACATTAACGTACTATCATCACTTTTTACAAAAATCCCTATTTGTGATCATTTAGTTTAGAAAAGCAGCGTTCTTTTCCTCCCTTCTGCCTCAAGCCATATAACAATATGTCCATATTAGCCCTATATAGACTAAAATAAGTGAGTTTTAAATGATCATGCTAGTCCTCCACTAACATTCATTATTCAATGTCATAATACTAAGCAAGGAATCAAGGTAATCCATTCTTTGTCGTGTTAAAAAACTGTCCCATTTCTCACTTATCAAGATGGCTACATATATAACAAAGGCTTTTCAAAGAAACTCAGTAACTCATCTAGAAACCTGGAAATGAATAAATTTTATGTCTTCACACATCTGTATTTTCAGTAATGATATACTTGGAAAACATTATCCTTGTCCATGGCCCTCTACAGGATGTTAGATAGACAAATTCAGTTTACTTGGATAAAATTCTACTCATTAATTCACCAAAAGGAGGAGATGGACCATTAGCCCTTCCATACGAGCTAAATTACCAGTTACCAGCAGGTAAACAGCCTATCACTGCAGCACTGGCCCAAGCTTATTATGAGTGTCATTTGCAAAGGTGGAGCCCTTCAGAGAGAAATCTCTGTTTTATTAGCATAAAGAGGTCTAAAGAGCACTGGCCAGGGCCAGGAGGCCCTCCATGGTCCCCCGAGATCGCTGTTGATTTATGAGCTCCCACACATTCACCTACGACATCACAATTCATTCCTGTGTAAAATACTCTATTATTCCTCCACCCAAGTGTAAGGTCAGAAAATATCAAATGGAATACAATTTCTAAGCAAAGTAGGGAGAAAGTGGTATTATAAAAAGCCCCAAAGCCAAAATGAATTAAGCTGAAAAACTAATTTGAAGGGGAGAAATAGCCAAATGAACAAAAGTGGGAAAGACTAGGACATGTTTTTTAAAGTGTCAGTTCCCACATCCCTGGAGGTCAAGCCAAAGGCATGGCCAGAGGCATTGAGCAGCACAGTAAGGAGGAAAGAGCATGAACTCTGGGAGCAAAAACCCACAGTGCAAGATGTTGTTCCTCCATTTTGAAGCCATATGAACTCATGCAAGTTACTCAAGCACACTGAATCTTACCTAAAATTTCCGAATGGCTTCATGGCGTTGTTGTAACAATTACATCGGAATGTCTAACTCCTTGCACAAAGCAGGCATTGACGCTGCCAATTTGATGATCCACCCTACACCCACCCCATCAATACATTTACCCTTTACACTCATTACTGTCTTCGATTAGGCACCAGGTAAACCCTGCCAGCTTGGTTTTCTCGTCGGGGGGAGACTTTTGTCCCTGATGTGCCTGTGTACATATCTACTGCCATCCACTTTATGGAGCCTTTAAAGTCTAGCTGTCTGAGTTTTTGTGGGGATGTACAATTAGTTCTTTACTCTACCTACATAGTTCTCCTTTGGTATAAGCAAAGATGTTAAATCCACCTCAGGATTACTATGCATATTTGTTTAACTGTTGAACTTTTTTTGTTTGGCAAAAGCACCGGACTACAGATTGTGTGTGTGTGTGTGTGTGTGTGTGTGTGCGCGCGCACATGTAACACAAATACATGTGTTTAACCTTTGTTTATTGTTACACTTAGAAATACTGTTTTGTGGGAAGCTGATAATTTTCTCTTTTTGAAAAACAGGGTAAGAGAATTGTTGTTCAAGAAATTGAAAGGTGTTTACAATTAGGATTTCCTTTCGAGTTTCAATTTCAGAATGTGAACGCCTTTGGTTTCTCTGTTGCCGGTAGGCCCACTCTTACGTGTTGCATGGTGTTAGAGGTGAATTGGAACAAGTGAAAAGTCTGTACATGCCCCATGCTATTCACACTCATTCTGCAAAGGAAGGGAGAGGAAAAAAATAATATTTGAGGGGAAAGAGGTAAAATTCTATTTCTAGTTATAAAGCCCTAATACTCCTTTTCTTCACTTCAAAAAAATTTCTGTCTAGTTGGCTCTCACTCACTCTCCCCTCTTTTTCGCAGAAGCAACTACTTCTTCTCTAGATCACAGTGAATGCTCCTCCCTGTTCCCTGACTAAATTCACTCCCTGACCTCATATGATTGTTTTTCTGGAATTTTCTACAGATATTTGTGTACAGATAGGAGATCCTGTCTGTCTAGGACAGTCTATGACTCTATGGTCTTCTGCCTTCAATTATCCCCTCTCCAGCCAGCATCTTACATCTCCTTCACTAATTCCTTTCTATCTGGTTCCCCTGAATCTGTGCCTTTAAATTGACAAAACCACTATATAACTAAACTACTATCACCCTGGTCTGAGGCTCCCCAGCAAAATCCACCTTGAATGAGACTTTCTTGCTTTGTTCATCTGACTCCCTCAAAGATGAGCCTAGATGCATGGTCACTCATAGAACATCAAATTGTTTCCACCTGGACCTACTCCAAACCCAATACGGAGTGGTAAGAAATACATTAAATCTTTTACTTCTTAAGACTGGCCAAGATCCACTGCCCAAACACCACCATCCACTACCCCTGCCACCACCTTCTCTGTGGTCCTTGGGGGGAAGTGGGGTCACAATTATACTTACATTTTGCTCATATCTTTCCAGTCTGTCTCTCTCCCTCTAAAGGCCTCTCAGTTTCAGACTGGGGAATCTGCTTCTGGCTTCTCCCCATCTACATGCCAAACCCCTGGTACCAATAAATATGGCCTCAGGTACAGGAGTCCTCTTTCTAACAATGCTCCTAACCACAGATGTCACAAAACTTTAATGCCTGCTGTTTCCTTTGTGCAATGCTCACCCATGAGACTCAATGAAAAAAATTCATCCTCTCTCATTTTGACCCTCAGCTTCAGTCTCCTAGTTTTTCACATTCTTATTCTGGCCCCTGCCACTTGTGGTCATTCCAGATCCGGCATTCTGGGTGCAGTTTCTCGCTCATTCATTATTCAGTCCATCAACAATGATTTATTGATCATCTATCTTCTCTGTACCAGGCACTGTTCTAGGGCTGGGAATGCAGAGACGAGTAAAACAATTCAGCTCTCTACCCTTATGTTGCATTTCAATCTCATGAGCAGGAGAGGAGAGGTGGTGGTTACCATCTCACAGGCTTTCCAGAGGCGAGCTGAGAGGAACATCATGCTACCTTGAAAAAGACATGTGTCTCCTTGGTCTGAAAACCATTCTACATGTTCCCTATCTTCCTCCTTACCCTCCAGCTTCTCCTTAATCCTTTCTAAGTTGACTTTATCCTCACTGAATTCAAACCTCCTAGGGGGGTGCCTGGGTGGCTCAGTGGGTTAAGCCGCTGCCTTCGGCTCAGGTCATGATCCTGGGGTCCTGGGATTGAGTCCCGAATCGGGCTCTCTGCTGAGCGGAGAGCCTGCTTTCCTCTCTCTCTCTCTCTCTGCCTGCCTCTTTGCCTACTTGTGATCTCTCTCTGTCAAATAAATAAAATCTTAAAAAAAAAAACAAAAAAAAAACCTCCTAGGTTACCGAAGACCAATTACCATGTTCAACATTTTTTTCTATATAGTTCACTTACTCAACCACATGTGACTTCTGTACTTGTATTAGTATGCAGACTCAAAAACACGATAACTTTCTAATTGTCCTCCATCTTTTCCTACTATGATTATGGACCCATAAATCATCATTCTTTTTTTTTTTAAAGATTTTTATTTATTTATTTGATAGACAGCGAGAGATCACAAGTAGGCAGAGAGGCAGGCAGAGAGAGAGGGGGAAGCAGGCTCCCCGCTAAGCAGAGAGCCCGATGTGGGGCTCGATCCCAGGACCCTGAGATCATGACCCGAGCCGAAGGCAGAGGCTTAAACCACTGAGCCACCCAGGTGCCCCTAAATCATCATTCTTTATGATTTGTCTTACAGTTGCTCTTTTTACCCCCATTTCAACTGCCACAAAGTTTGCATCCCCTTGTGCTTGGGATTCTCTCTAGCCAACATAGCTTCCTAGCCAATGTCCCTACCTCCAGGACTATTTCTTTCTAAATCATGCTCCACAATCTTGAAACACTGTATTATTCATGCCATCCTCAGTCTAGACCCTTCAATGGCTTCCCACTGACTACAGTATGAGTCCCCAGTCTGTAGTTGATGAAACATATAAATAAGAATTTTCAGAAGCAGTAACTAAATTTTTTTCATCATTTCTTATACTGAGTGCCCTTGATGGGTCAGAAAGTCCAAAGAAGGGTGGCAGTTATTACGTTATTAGGATCATAGGTTCAAGCCTAGGTTTTACTACTATGTGAATCCAGGAAAGTTAATTGGCCTGTATGTTCCCCAGTTTCCTCATCTGTACAAGATAATGATACCTACCACACAACATAATAGTAAAAATTAAAATTAGGTCACCAATGTAAAGTATTTTTCATAGTGCTAGGTACAAAAATAATACTCAAAAACTTGCTAATCAAAAATATTTGCAGAAGTTCTGATAATCTTAGGACCAGGGGATTATTGGTGACAGGTGTGAGGTAGAGGTGGCAGTACAGTCCAGGTCTCCAAAGAATATGGTCCAACCTCATGATAATTTTGCAAGGGACCAGGGTCAACTGACCAACCTCACCATGCAAGCTGAGAAGCTGCCCTGTCCCTAACCACTCCTATGTACTGCTGGTTACCAGCCCATCTACAAGGAAGGCAGGAGTCATATTTCAATCACTCCATCTTACTCTTCCCCTCCTCCTTCCCAAGCAGAGGGAGCTTCATTCCTTCCTCCATGCATCCTTTAATTTTCCCAATTTCTTTTCTCTTCTTCTCAAAAATCCATATTTACCTCATTCTTCCTCTAACTACTCCTGAAAAACTAAACTCCAAGTTAGCATACAATAAACTATGTCAGACTTCTGCTCAAAGTTAAGTCTCATTTATATCAAACATTAGAGTATAACCTCTATAGGGGATCAGAAGAGTTCTGTGTAGTTAGAAGCAGCACCTTGGGGGTGCCTGCGTGGCGCCTGGGTGGCTCAGTGGGTTAAGGCCTCTGCCTTTGGCTCAGGTCTTGGTCCTGGGGTCCTGTGATCGAGCCCCTCATCAGGCTCTCTGCCCAGCGGGGAGCCTGCTTCCCCCACTCCCTGCCTGCTTCTCTGCCTACTATTTGATCTCTGTCAAATAAATAAAAAATTTTTTTTAAATCTTAAAAAAAAAAAAAAAAAGGCAGCAGAAGGAAAAGGAGGAGAGGAGAAGCTGTAACATACAAGGAAGGAAAAGAGGAGAAGCCGTAACATACAACAATGAAAGGGACAAGGCCAATTCAGTCTAATAAATACTGATTTATTTATTTTGTGCCCTTTCTATCTAGCTGTGTCCTAGCATTGTTTCAGGCATTGCAAATGGTTAGTTTATGTCTCTGTCTCCTTTACACTCTCCATTTCTCAAAGGTCCTGACCAGGTCTTTCTTATCTTACTATCTCCAGCCCAGTGCACCATCCCCAGCATATCACAAGGAAATGAATTTTAAAATGGAAGGGAAAGGGAAGTAGGACAGGAGAGAAAAAAGGAATATAGAGAAGAAAAAGCCAATTTGCAGAGAAGCAAAATCAGGGAAGTGTTCTAATTCTTAGCTGAATAAACATGGACAAGTGACTTAACCTCTCTAAGACTCAGTTGGCTCATCTGTAAAATGGGGATAACTATTATTAACTTCACTTCAAGGGCTATTGTGAAGTTTCAAAAAGATAGATATAGTTTAGTAATAGATGCAAAGCCTGGGGCATAGTAGGTGATTGATAAATACTAACACTGTTATAAGTGAATAAAACTTTTTTGAAAAGAAGAATGAAGTCACTGCTTGTATCATAAATAGAGGTGAGAAGGTCTTGGCCTGGGCCTCTCAAGTCTATCCTTTGGTTTGGCCAGCGCTTTCTGGACCTTTGTCATTGGAGAGCCACTTTGCCTACATAGCTTTCACTTAAGTGGGGGCTCTAAATCAAGCTGTCCTCTGCCACCATTTTTCCCTGGGCTTCTGATTATAATCATGCTGCCTGCTATTAGTACAGGGATGTTTAAAACTCCTATAAAACAAGAGCTAATTGCTGATCTGCTTAATTAAAGTGAGCCTTTTGTTGTCACACTTACAAAGATAAATGAAATAATCAGCTCTGGACTAATGAGAGATAATTAGATTATGCAGCCTCAATAAATAAAGACTAAAATGCTCCCGATTGTCCCTGTATGTCACAAAGAAGGACCACGGTGAGTCTTAAAGAAGTGTATGTTAGTGCTGCTTTATTTGAACAACAGGGAGTGATTATGGAATCCAGCTCCTCAACTCTATTATATATTCAGATGTACAACAATCAATAGGGAACATACTGGTGATTTCCTGACTGGGACCCTACCAATTCTTAACAATTAGCCTTAATTTTTTCTAAATAGACAATATACAACGTAAAAGTAAATACAATTTAACTCTTGATATACATGATCTAATTTATTAATAAAGAGCATCTATTAATGGAGCATTATTAGTTTTATAAAATGTAATAGAGACCTAAACACTGCTTTCTTGTCTCTTAATGATTTATTCAATTATTTTACTAAAAATATTGTATTAGGTATAAAAATAAAATTGATCCAACATCACTATAGCTGACAGGAAGCAAATTCATTTATTCCTGTGTCTCAAAAAACCTAAACTGCCCTAGTTCCAGTGGCCTAGCCTTAAAAGGCCAACTCTGGTTCCCCAAAGCATACACACAAAAAGAGAGAGAGAGAGAGAGAGTTGGCAGTCTCTGTAGCCAAAGGAGACCACAGCACTTTCACATACAAATTGACTGATATGAAGATGATGGTAAAATTTTTACTCTGATCAGATAAAATAAAGACTGACTGCCCAAGACTGATTATATATCAAAGGATATTCCCTCCTCCAAATGACAGAGATTACTATGTCTAGAAAAATACCTGTTAAACAAGTAGCTTCTATACCTTTGATATATGGATCAGTAGTTTTTATATTACTAGAATATAGGGTTTCTAACTGCTTATTTTACCAATTAAAAATTTCAAAAGAAAAATCTAGCCTCACAATTTTACCATCAAAAAGTAGGAAGAAAATATAATCTTGGGCTAAAACACAGGACTTTAAATTGAATGAAAATAGCCTTATTAAGAAAACTCACAACTGCCCTTATTTTTCTTTTTCCCTGCACCAACAGAAGATCCTTCTTAAGCAGGCATTTCTCCAAGGGTCAAAGTTTAGCAACCACACAGCTAAGCTATTCTGTCCCTGATATCATCATAGCTCCCAAAAGCCTAGGAGCTGATGATTTTGAAAGTCAATATTCTAAGTCATTTCATAGAATGAAAGGTTGATTTGAAGTAAGAATAAAGAAACCAAGCTTTCCCAGTGCATGAGCCCACAGCAGCCCCTTCTGGTCCAGTCTCACATGCAGCTGACCAGGGTTGTGACATCTAATGAGCTGGACCAGCAACCAAAGGAAGTACAGGATCCCCCACCCCACACTGAGCAGGGCAGACTGCAGATCCTCCTGGCCATGAGGCCAAGCTGAGACTTTCTAAGAAACGGGGAAATTTTAGATCCAGTCTGCTTTTCTAAGCATTTCCTAATTTATGCTCTATATAAATGCTGTTTTTTAAAGAAATTGTCCTTTATAAAGGGGGAAACCTGCTGTGGGTGCAGGGGAAAAAAGCCAGAACACCTGGCCCCATTTCCAATTCTACCCTCATTGTTTTCAAACAGTCTCTGAGTCTTGGTCCCTCCTAACATGGAGATGACACCTACCTCATAGGACCACTGAGATGATGACCAGGCAAGCCAAGATTTAGAGGACAGCAAGCACCATGGGATCTTCAACTCATTTCTGATTCCAGTCTTAGGTTGCTGGACCTAGAATCTGAATAATATGTCCAATGCTTTGTTAAATCTTTAATCTTAAATGTAATATCAACCTATACAAAATTCTATCCATAATTTGCTTGCAGAGCCTAGATAAGTTGGCCCTGTCCTCAATCACCAAATAATATATTCTTGCTGTCCCTGGAAACCAAGGCATGGATACAGGGGGGAGGGAGAGAAAGGCAGTCATAGATCAAGTGTCTCAAATGTCAATAAATGGCAAAGGAGAGTTATGGAGCACATAAGAGAAGGAGGAGGCTCAGAATATAGGGCTTAGGATGCCCTTTGACCCCACTCAGAGAGGCCCAGTAATAAATCCAGAGGTGAGGGACATCTTTAGATATTGGAGCTATCCAGGAAAGCCACAGAGAATTTTTCAGCATCATAAACAGTTTGGAAAGAAAAAGATCTAATTTGAGAAGACAGGACAGAATGGTGGAAAAGGAAAAAAAAACGTTTGTAAGTTTTTGGTTGTTTTGTTGCTATTGGTATTATTGTTTTGTCTGAGAAATTTTATGCTCTTGGTAGGGCATTTAGGAAATCCTCAGCTGGACCCCTTCCTTAAGCCAGGAATCTGAGATAATAAGACAGATACTTCTCACAGGACCATGTTAAGCTGATTACTACTTCAAGAACACTGACACCCAGGCACCCTGGCTGTATCTGGGATCTAGGAAGCCTCATTCAAAACCACAGGACAGACTTGCTTTCCTAAATGCCTGGATTCTGCAGCAGTGTACTAATCAGGATAAGTAATGGTAGGTGCTGTAATAATCCCCATATGTCAAATATTTAACATACTAAAACATGTCTCTTTCGTGCCTAGTCCACTGCAAGTTGGGGGTGGCCTTGTGGGATTAGGGGGGTCAGCTGTTGTTTCATGCAGTTAGTCAGGGATGCAGGCTCCTTTAGTCTAGACCTCAGGATTTTCTGTTGGATACTCCATATCCAGAAAGAGGGAAAATGGGAGGGATCTGGTGGACTTTCAAAGGCTAGACTTGGAAATGTGGAAATGGTGCACTTCCCATCCACCCATATCTGGTCAGGTAGAAGGCAGTCACACACCCTCACTCAAAGCAAGAGAACATGTTGCTTTCCCATATGAACATGTGGTACAGTCTCTGCTACACTAAGAAAGTCCAAAGAGAAAGATCAGGGGAAGAGACAAGAAATGCGGAAAAGCAATCCCTGTGCTTTGGAAGAGTAGGTAGGTATAGCACTCGGTTAATTGGTTAATTACCTCTTTCACTCAATCGAGAAAGTATCCATTGAGAACCTACTGGATATAAGGCACTGTGAGAGGCACTGAGGGACCCTGAGGTAAAGACAACCAGTGCCTATAGTCAAAGAGGACCATCTCCTAAATGGGGTAACACAGCGACATGCACGTGACCTTTCTGAGCCTCAATTTCTCACCTATAAAAGGTGATAACATTATGTAACCCCAAGGGTTGTGAGGATGAACTGAGATAATGCACTTGAAGTCCTTGGCATGTTATATGTCTCTCTTCTTCCTTCTTTGCCTTCATCTTCTTTTGTTTCTCCTCTTCTCTCTCCTCCTCCTCCTCATCAACATCACCATCATCATCACTACTATTATAAGGTAGGATATGGGCATCGAAGGGAAACTGCATGCAACTGGATAATGAGGGAAGCTTTAGAAGACATTGCTATTTCAGGTGGGGCCTAAAGAATGGATACAATTTTAAAATCTAGTGATGGAGAAGAAGGGCTTTCTAGGTAAGGAAGCAGTGAGAGTAAGGACCTCTGAGAAGCACAAAGGAAGGCTCTTCCTGAGCACTGAGGTGATGAAGGTGACGAGTAGGGGAGAGAGGGAGCACAGGTTTTCATAGGGGAGAAAGTGCAGCCAAGACATTAAAAAACTAACCAACTTGATGGAAGATAACCTCTTTCATGGTCAAAGATGTCTAGGGTTTTTCTAATTCTTTCAAATCCACCAACCCAGGGCTGAAATAGATTTGGAAAGCAAGAATTCTTCTTAGGACAGAATAATGAGAAAGGAGTAAAGTTTATAGTATTCATGGAGAGGAGCAGACACTATGAGGAGTGCAAAGGAGGCAAAAGAGACCCTGGTGGGTACCTGAGGCATAAGAGAGAAAGCTAGGACAAGTTAGAGGTGATAAAAAAATGAATTGGGAACCTCCTGGGAGAGTTGGCACTGAAGAAAGTAAAAAAGACAAGAGTTTGTATTTCAAGCCAAGAACATGTGGATGTACATGTGTGTGAATCTGGACATATCACATCACCTCTCTGAGGCCCAGCTTCTTATCTGTGAAGTGGGGATAACAGCAGAAACTCAGAGGGTCATTAAAGGGGATTGAAGTAGATAATTTGTGTAGAACACTTAGCACAATGCCAGACACTCAACTAATGGTAGCTATTATCTTTATTATTATTACTGCTATTATTGTTAATTTTTATAAGCTCCTACCAACTTACCCATATACACATAACACACATGTGACAAGTAAATGGAAGCTTAAAATTTCTCATAATTTTAAGTATATTAAAATATATGCATGATGATTAAGGTGATGGTTATAGAAATAACCAATCCAATGAAAACATCACTTGCAATCCCTAGGATCATTTCTGATTGAAGCAATCCTGTTTCCCCTTTATCTGCTGGATTTTAAATATGCTGCAGGAAATAACACTGGGTTTGGGGTTGAAATGACTAAAATGGGGATTAAAATGGATCCGTCTCATTCGGTTATTTTAAGGCATAAACCAGTAATACATATAAAGCGTTCAACACAGTTTCTGGTACAACATAAGCAGTTGTTAAATGCTGGCTATCAGTGTTTATGAAGCCATTTTTACATGTAGGGAAACTGAGTTTTCCAGAAGTGAAGTGGCTTTCCCAAGCCCATGAAGCTATCATAGCATAAAAATTTCCACACTACTCCTACAACTTTGGTCCAACATTTTGTATCAAAAATTTCTCAGTAAATACTGTGACAATAGTGGAACAAAGTCTTCCTATTTACCCTTTAAAAGAGGCTAATATTATCTCCTTCCATAAATCCCTTCTTTGTCCATCTTAACTTCAGTGCAACTATGTTCTGATTCCAGAAGCTGATTTTCTCTATGGAATTACTAATTCCCCAGTCTCCCACATGGACCAAATTAACATTGCTTAGTGCTAGGGAGATCATATTCCCTTATGATATTGAAACCCATAATTTTTGATCAATTAGAGGCTGGTTACGAAAACAATCAATTGATATTTAACTCACTGAGTCAGTAATCATTGCAATTTCACTTTGGAATCTCCCAGGGAAAATGATTTGCCATATTTTGAAATTCACAACAGGCATTCAGAAAAGCAAAACAACTAATAGGCTTTTTTTTTCTTTACGAAAGAATGTAGTACGTGTTCCCACTCTTAGCGTTTGAAATTTGAATTTATTGAATACAAGATACTAGAAAGTGCAGCAATTACTACAGCAAGTCCAGTTACAAAGAAGAATGTTCCACAGAATTCTACAGGTTTTATTCTGAATGTTTACTGTCATCTGCAGCTTGAATGCTGTGGTCACCTCTATGGTAATACAATAACGTTTGGCTATAAAATAAGAACATCTGGGGACGCCTGGGTGGCTCAGTTGGTTAAGCGGCTGCCTTCGGCTTAGGTCATGATCCCAGCGTCCTGGGATCGAGTCCCACATCGGGCTCCTTGCTTGGCAGGGAGCCTGCTTCTCCCTCTGCCTCTGCCTGCCACTCTCTGCCTATGCTTGCTCTCGCTTCTCTATGACAAATAAATAAATAAAATCTTTAAAAAAAAAAAATCCGTCACCATTGAGAAAACTTTTACTATATAGATTCTCACTATGCTCATTTAATCTATACAAAAACTTTATGATGTAAATATTTTATTCTTTTTTTCAAGAGGAGTTCTTGGAGGCCAAATGAGGTTAAAGTGCCCAAGGACAAGTCTTTAGGAAGGGGCAGCTCAGAGACTTGTGCTCAGATCAGTCTAATTTTAAAGGCTCTGCCATTCATACTAGGCCACCAATCTCTGTAGACAGGGCCACCTGCAGGCCATTCCATGACTGAAACTTGGAAATCAGTTCCTTTCCTACTGGAAGCAGCCCACTGTCACAGAAAGTCTATCCCAGTCTTGAAGCCAAACTAATAATGGCCCGCAGGTCCACTCAACTTCTTTATCCACTGTGTGACCTAGAATGAGATATTCGACCTCTGTTTCCTCACTTCCAGAAAAATAAATAAGATTTATTAAAATACTCAATTAAAGTTACAAGAATATTTGGTTGTTATTTGGCCAAAACACAGGTAGCTTCTTGGGAGGTGGTATGGTACTACGGTAAGACCGCAGGTCACCTGAAATCAAATCACCTGAGTTTGAGTTTTGACTCTACTCTTAATAGCTCTGTGACCTTAAACAAATCATTTGATCCTTAGATTTCCCCCTATAAAAATGGAAATATTAATAATACCCACCTCACAGTACTAATAATAGGAGTGTGAAAGCATTAAAAAAATTAAAAGACTTAGTACAGTGCCTGCTACATAATAAGTGCTCAATATGCCATTATTAGCAACTTAAGTTTTTCAGAAATGTTTGGTTTTGTTTAACACCAGAGCTTCCTGGCATGGCCTAAAATGCCTGCTTGGACTTCCTCCTTGGAATATCTCCTTGTGAGAAACTACCTGCCTCCACTGTGAGTCTGCCCTACTTCCCTGTTCTAGGCTGTCTTCTGGCATTTCCCACCACCACCCAAACCCCCCTCCCCGCCCCCAGCTATGACATGTGGCCTTAACCACACCAAGAAAACAAAATCGAGCCACTAGTGACTTACACAAGATCCCCATCAGGCCACAAATTTTATTAAGGTTGTCCATTTACTGCTTAAATATATTTACTTGGAGGGAAAAGTACACAAGAATGCAGGAAAATATATCTTTAGGCTTCATCATCTTCCCAGATGTATTGCTTTTCATAACCAGGAGAGCTGTGGCTGAGTTCCTTTCTTCCCCAGACTGATAACAGTTCACATCCTTGTAGCTTTCCATTTTCAATATCATGCTTCCTGCTCAGTCTGCATTGTATGGTGCAGCATAAGACACAACTCCTGAACCCCTCCATGGTGCTCCACAGAGCACTTGAGTCCACAGTAGATGGCCAATAAATATTTGTTCATGGTATTGCTAAGCATATTTTCCATGAGAACTACAGCTAGAAGTAACATAGCTGTAGTGCAGATTCATTCAGGGTTAAATAAAATAGTCTTGCCTGACTCTGTTACCATTACGCATATTTTCTTCTTACAAGTTTGTCAAAGTCACAAATAACTTCCATGCTGATAAGTCCAGCGGTCATCTTGACCTATCACTGGCATTTGACATAGCTGATTACGTTTTCCCGATACACTGTACTCACCTGGTTTCCAGAATACCATTCTCCATTTTCCTCCTACTCACTGGTGGCTCCTTCTCAATTCTCCATAAATTCTTAATTTTGAAGTGGCCTGGTTCTTTTCTATTCTTTAGCTGCCCTCACTTCCCTATTGATATCATCAGATCCCCTGTCTTTTTATACTACCTATTTGCCAATACCTGCCAGACTTTTTCTGAATTCTAACTCAATCTACTACCTCCTTGATCTAACAGACACTTTGATATCAAAATGTCTAAAGACAAACGCCTGATGGTCATCTTCTATTTCTTGCAATGCTGACTGCCCTTCCTCCTTGGCACACTTGGCACCCTTCTTGACTCTTCTTCTCTCATACCTTCCTTACAGTCTCCAGTTTGTCAGGAAATTCTGTTGGCTTTACAGTACATTCAGAATATGGCTACTTCTAATTCTCCACCTTGGGGGCGGAGAATTACTGAATTACTGTAATAACCCTCTAACTGCTTCTATTCTTGCTCCCAACAGTCTATTCTCAACACAGCAACCAGAAAGAGATCATGTCACTTTTCTGCTCAAAATCCTCTAATGACTCCCTGTTTCACTCAGAGTAAAAATTGTCCTTAAAATGGTTTACAAGACCCTGAATGATTTGGGCGCAATTATCTGTCTGACCTCATCTCCTGCCACTGCCCCACTCATTCACTCTGCTATAGCCACACTGGCCTCCCTGCTGTTTCTCAAACACACCAGACTTGCTTCCACCTCAAAGTATTTGCACTGGCTGTTCCCTCTACCTGGCATGCTCCTTACCCAGATACCCACATAACCAACTTATTCTCACCCTCCTTCTAGTCTCCACGCAACTGTCACTTTCTCAATGAGGCCTATGCTGACCACCTCAGTATCCATATCACCTATTATCTTCTAATATACTATATGTTTTTACTTTTTGTGATTGATATTTACTGTCAGTCTCCCTGCAGTTCAAGCTACATACAGAAAGAGATATTTGTCAGTTTTGTTCACTGCTACATTCCTGATGCCTAGAACATTGCCTAGCACATAGAAAGTTCTCAATAAATATTTGCTAAGCCAATTGAATTAATGTGGGAAATGCATCCTTAATGCCTTAACTTATAAATTGATTTTGGATTTTATAATCTACTATTGTAGACAGTAGCTAGCCAATTTCCTCATTTTTATGCAAAAGCAGAGCATTCCACTTATGATATATATACTCTAAATATGGCCCTTGGGAGCATTTTATAAAATTGGAATTTGATTAACATCATCAAGTATACAGAATAGAGGGTGGGAATCATAGTATATTTTAAAACTTCTGCTCAAACAGATACCTAGACAGAGTTACTTTCTATGGTTTTTATTCAATCCCATTAATACTTCTGGATCCTTCTCTTTGATCACCTGAGAGAGCAGTATGCCATAGAAGTTAAGAGAAAAAACTATGGAGCCATATGGTGTGGGCTTAAATCTCTATTGCTTACAACTTTAGCTGTTACATAACCTCTCTGCACCTTCCACGGAAAGCATTCAAGTATAAAGTATGGTATAAAAAAACAATCTGAGGGGTTTGAAGTGGCGGGGAGGTGGGAGGTTGGGGTACCAGGTGGTGGGTATTATAGAGGGCACGGCTTGCATGGAGCACTGGGTGTGGTGAAAAAATAATGAATAATGGTTTGCTGAAAATAAATAAATTGGAAAAAAAAATTTAAAAAAAAAATAAAAAACTTATGACGTGTGTTCCTCCAATCCAGTTTGTACAGTTCTAATGACAGTAGTCTGCCTCTTTGTTGAACAGCATCTTGTGTTACAAAGTTCAGGATACAATACTGAGTTAACAATTTAGCTTCCTGTGACTTCCAAGCACTGATCCTAGAACTGGCCATATCAGCATTTGGGAATACAATCTTCTCCTTCTACATAACTTCCCAAAAAACTTTACTTTTTTAACTTCTATTACCTGCCTTCAAGTTTTGAGCATAGTAATTGTTATGTTCTCCTTGCTTCATAAGTGTTTTGGGATTCAGAAGGATGTGGTGTATTAATATATCCTAGGCATTGTATCCATGTTGCACCAGTTGGGGCATTTGTAACCTTACCTGTATCCCTCATTGCATGCACTAGAGCAGAACCAACCAAATGCTCATCTTAATGAGCTGGCAACACCTCTCTCTGCTCAAATGTAAACTATTTAGACAGGCAGCTCATTTGGGGCTGCTTTCCCTCACATAGATACTTTGTAGCATTTACTCCCCTTCCATGTCTTCTATTTCTTAATCACTTGGTTATGTTTCTGTAATAATTAGGAATCTTCCAACTCTAAAATCTCATTATTCTTAATAATATGCAAATAAACTTTATCCTCAGCCTGCTTAATAGGTAAATCAGTAATTATTGTTTGTCTCCCTATATATATTTGCAAAAATAAGTTATAATTGCCCCATTCCTGAAGCTTTGTCCATTCTCTTTTACTGTTTATATCCAGTTCACTACAAGAATGTCTTTTGGTAGCATTTGCACAAACTTGTCAATGAAACTCAGTCAACGGAATTTCAGTGTGGGCCACAGCAGACGTCTTGACCAGCTAGCTCACTGATTCTGGGTAGCCAGGGCAGCTCCACCTAGGAAAGGCACAAGGACTCTAAAAGTAAGACTGCCTGGGTTCAAATTCAGCTTCAGTTTAGAAGAAATGGGGAACCTCTGACAAACTAAGTTCTCTGACTTCCATTTCTTCATTAAAATAGAGATGTTAATAATAACACCTAGCTCAAAGATCTGTTGGGAAGATGAAATGAATTCCTACTTACAAAGCCCTTAAAACTTCTTGACACATACCAGTGAGTCAATAAATGTTTGCTACCACATGTAGAAGCCACTATCCTGGCTGTTGTCAGGAGAAGGAAAAGAAATTTAAGACATGATCTCCATCTGCATGAAATATGATTGCTTTTGAGGAAAAGATGAAAAAAATGAGGGCAACAACACACAGGTTATATTTAAAGGATGTGCTACGTGCATCTGAATGTTTATAGCAGCAATGTCCACAATAGCCAAACTATGGAAAGAACCTAGATCTGTCCATCAACAGATGAATGGATAAAGAAGATGTGGTACATATATACAATGGAATACTATGCAGTCATCAAAAGAAATGAAATCTTGCCATTTGCAATGACGTGGATGGAACTAGAGGGTGTTGTGCTTAGCAAAATAAGTCAATTGGAGAAAGACAACTATCATATGATCTCCCTGATATGAGGAAGTGGAGATGCAGCGTGGGGGGCTAGGGGGTAGGAAAAGAATAAATGAAACAAGATGAGATCGGGAGGGAGACAAACCATAAGAGACTCTTAATGTCACAAAACAAACTGAGGGTGGCCAGGGGGAGGGGGTAGGGAGAGGGTGGTGAGGTGATGGACATTGGGGAGGGTATGTGCTGCGGTGAGTGCTGTGAAGTGTGTAAACCTGGCAATTCACAGATCTGTACCCATGGGGCTAATAATACATTACATGTTTATAAAAAAAAATTTAAAAATTATTTTAAAAAATAAAATAAAATAAATAACAAAGGATGTGCTAATAATAGCAAACTACTATTGGAATCATTGTCATTTATAGTCTACCATCTACATCTATCCCCTAGATATCTAGAAGACAGCTTCAACTTGGCTGATCTAAAACCATCTCATCCTTGTAAATGACATCAATTTCATTTGCTTGTTCAACAAGCATTTATTGAGACCTTATTACAACTCAAATACCTTCAAGGCATATAAGAAATTTGAAGTTATCTTCAATCTTCTCTCTCCCTTGCCTTCTGTATCTAATCACATATCAAATTCTGCCATTCTTATCCCAATCATTCATTTAAATCTCTCCCCTTCTTGATATCCCCTTGCCATAGGATCATTTCTCATCAGGTCTATGTCATCTGCTCTCTGCCACTATCCTCTCTTCCTGTTGTACAGAAACCAAGTGTTGACCCTGCCCCCAGACCTACCACAGGATCTGGGCTTAGAGATAATAGAAAAAACATTTGTTGAGGGAAGGAAGGAAAGAAGAAAGGAAGGAAGGAAAGAAGGAAGAAAGGGAGGAAGAAGTAAGCTGAGGCATCTCACTATAAAAAATAGAAAATAGGAATATTAAATATTTTATATCTGCACAGGAGAAGGGAAGAAATATTTACACAAAAAACTGACCAATATAGTGACTACAGTTAAACATCAAAGTCAGCTCTCAGTTTCTAGAAAGAAAATAAAGGGGAAAAACCCTTCTCATTATCTGATTTTAAAAAGTAAGTATACACACACACACACATACATACATACATACATAAATATGGACTTAAGAGAAACAAACATTCCTAAAGGTGTTTTCTATATGAGTATCACATAAATAACACTGAATAATGTGAATATTTTCTTCTGAAGTTTAAAAAAGAAACAAAGAAATGTTCTTCCTTCTAAATTTTCTAAAAATCAGTCTCAACAAAATAATCTAAGAGCAGTGACCAATTCCAGGCAGGTGCACTTAGTGAAATACAGGAGCCTCTATGGGGTTGGAAGGAAGGAATGACCATGTTTGGCCTGAAGGAAGGACAATCAAAGTCTTGGGTGAGAGTTCGAGTGGTGCAGGCTGAGCTATGATGTCAGGCAGAAGAAGGACCACCCCTCTCCCAAACTGGAATCATGCCAACAGCTAGGTAATACAGAGCCTGGGGAGGGGAAGCATTTTCAATAAAGGGCCTTGAAACAATAATGAGAACTTATATGTAATTCAAAACAGATTTTTGAATGGGACTCTTTTCAGTGACATTATTGGTATTGCAAGAACTAAAGATTAGAATGGCTATAGGGATAGAAATTGGTTAAATATGTGCTTCTGGGTGGCTTCAGTGGTAAGATAATCCAGCTCTGTCAAGATAATATCTGGGCAAGTAGACCGGTATTATCAGGCTAGAATCGCTGGATGAGGACTCATTTCTGAATACTCCCAGCCTCAACTGATGCTCCAGCAGTACAGTCACCATTCTCATCTCTGTGTTTTGTACATACATTTCCCTGCCTTCTCTCCTTGCTCCTACTCAACTTTTGACTCTCAGCTCAGGGTGTCACCTTCAGGTGGCCTTTCCTGCCTCCTTCACCCCAGGAGCCTCCTGTTCCCATAACCATCTGTACATTCCTGCTTGTTTCAGTCTTTCGCAGACTCCTCTAAGGCACCAGCAAAGACTTACCCAAACTGGTTTCCCTAACACCTTGCTTGACAAAGAATCGTCAATCATTAAATGCCAAAGGGAAGAAAAAAGGGTATTTGAGAATTACCTCAGGTAATTCATTCTTAAGATTGTCAGAGCATAGCAGGGCTGCTGAAGATAGTATGATCATGGAGAAGTGGTTATGAGGAAGAATAACAACAATACTGGCATTTGACTTGGCATGGTGGGTATCACCAAAACAGCTAGTGAAGGTGAGAGGAAAATGTGGGCATTAACAATACAGACTTGAAAATCACCTGCCATAAAGTAACAGCTGAAGCACTGAAAGAAGATGAATTTTCCTTTCAATTTTACCCTAATAAGCGATTATCCTTTGACTAAGATCTTTCCCTCTTCTTTTCCTTCATTTGGGGGCCATTACCACAGTATCAGGGTTAAATTCAGCTTCTCAGCTTCATTTGAGTAAGGCTCAAGGCCCTCATTGGAATTGTGTTACTCACCAATTCAGTCCCCTCTACTCCAGGAAACTCACAGGCCACTCTCTGAGTGTATCTTGCACTTGCAATTGCTCCCTCGCTGGTATTATTCGAGCTCCAGGGGAATCCTTTAAGGGATCCTTAACTTCAATGTCCATCTGCTTCATCCTGGGCTAACTCCTTCAAATCCCATACTCAAAAGTATAAAAGGTTCCTCTAAACCTAAAAGCCCCATCCTTCACTGCATGGCTGTGTGTCTTTTCTACCCCATCAGAATGCAGAAACCTTGGGAACAGAAGTTATATTCTTTCTCCTTTTTTGTCCCCACTGACTCTAGGCATAATAGTTCTGCAGATTCAGACAATTAACGCTTTGGATATTGGTGAGAGGGTTACATCTTGTTATTGAACTCCTGAGGCAGCTTCCAAATCATTGTTTCCCTTGCAAATATCAACACGTTGTTCCCTTGCAAATATCAACAATCTCTCTTCTAAAGCCCAGCACTATACACTTCTCTCTCTCCATTTTAAAAGCTTTGGGATGGCAACTGCACCTTCTCCCTTATGATTCTAGATCTGATCTCATAATTCTCTGCATCTTTCTTTTTTATTGAAGTATAATTAATATACAGTGTTATATTAGTTTCAGGTGTACAACATATTGATTTGACAGTTCTATACATTACTCAATGCCCACCACGGTAAGTGCAGTCACCTTCTGTCACCATACATTATTACAGTATTATTAACTATATTCTGTATATTGTATTTTCATTGCCATGACTTATTTATTTTATAACTGGAAGTTTGTACCTCTTAATTCCCCTTATGTATATTGTCCATCCCCTACACCCACTCCCCTCTGGCAATCACCACTTTGTTCTCTGTATTTAAGAGTTTCTTTTCTCTTATTTGCTCATTTGTTTTGTTTTTTTAGATTCCACATATAAGTGAAATTATATGGTATTTGCCTGTTTCTGACTATTTCCCTTAGCATAATACTCTCTAAGTCCATCCATGTTGTAGTAAGTGGCAAAATATCATCCTTTTCTATGCCTGAGTGATATTCTATTTTATATATCTATATCTATATATTATATCATTTTAGAATATATATATAAATGGTATAGTATATATACATGTATATATATACATGTGTATATATATACATAAATGGTATATATACATACATATATACATAAATGGTATAGAATATATGTATATATTCTATACATATATATATGTATATATTCTATACCATTTATACCACATCTTTATCCATTCAACTACTGATGGTGATTTGGGCTGCCTCCATATCTTGGCAATTATAAATAATGCTGCAATGAACATAGGGATGCATGTATCTTTTCAAAGTAGTGTTTTCATTTTTCTTGGTTAAAAACCCAGTGGTGGAATTACTGCATCATATGATATCTCTATATTTAATTTTTGAGGAAATTCCATAGTGTTTTCTACAGTGGTTGCACCAGTTTGCATTCCCATCAATAGTGCACAAGGATTCCCTCTTCACACCCTCACCAACACTTGTTATTTCTTGTCTTTCTCTTTATCTTTCTTGATGACTTTACCATCAACATAGATGATCCTGGGTCACAGCTCTTTGATCACTCAGCATGAACAACCATCAGCTCTATGTCATCTAAACTGCCAATAGTTAACCTACTGACTGACTTGTACATTTTAAAACCTGAAATGCTACATGGTTTCCACCACTTCGTCCATCACCCAGTCACCCCCTCTCTCCCAAAGAACCTGCTTATCTCTCTGCATCCCTGCTGCAGCTCTTCAAGAATTTTTTCCTTCTGTGAACAATGACAGAGACGCATGAAGTTTGCAGTGGCACTGAATAGATGAAATGATCTAGGAAAGTCTCAGCTCATAGTGTGTTCTTCCTAAAGTAAGCTCCTCTTTCTCTTCCTATTCCCTCTGAGAATGAGGAGAAAATGGTTCCTGAAGCAGCCATTCTAACTTTGAGTATCTTTGACTATTCTAGAAATTCCATTCCCTGAGTCAAAATCTATCTCCTGGGGCTCCCACCTGGTGATCCCTGCTCAGCTGTCTGGAGTGTTATGAATAAGAGTGAAATTCTTCCCCAGGGTAGCCTGTCCACAATCTTCAAACAACTCACATGAGCTCTGGAGTTGTTTCTTCTTCAAACCAACCACCCTGACTCCCCTTGCTCTCTCAAACACATGATGTAGTGGCCATGTTATTCTCCTAACATACTCCAGTGTACTACACAATGTGTAGTAAATTCTGTCAGTACGCCAGCCTGTTCACAATTCCCAAGATCACAATGAGGACATTTTCTGGGGTTGACAATTTTCCCTGTTTCAAAATGGTTGAAAAATAAGTCCTCCTCATGGCTTTACTTACAAATTGAACTCTGCAAGAGAAGGGAAGAAGAAAAAAAAAAAAAAACTAGCTCCCAGGACTGTAAGAAATGGTAATGCCAAGTGAATGGGGATTTTTTTTTTTTAAGAGTCTTGAATCCTGAGGGCTTGTCTTGTTCTTTTAACTAGAAAGTTTGAGTCTTGATCCATTAATCCAGAGCTAATAAATGTCTAGTGGCAATTTGCCAGTTTGAACTCACTAGCGTGAGCTTATTCATTATTAGGAAGTAGCGATCTCTGTGGGGAAATGCTTGCAAACAGGATTAGCAGAGCAAGGGGAGGGCAAAGCCTTTGGTGAAAAATGTGCCCATTGCTAATCAATGGCCAACAGCTTCTTGTTGCAATGAGTTGCAAAAAGCGATTGTAGCTAGTGATCTTTACGTTTATCATTTGCCAGAGAAGGGAGTACTTTTTTGCACTTTCTGAGTCAGGATTTCCAGAACTTCTCTGCCAAAGTGCCCCTGATAACAGTTGCCAATAAGCTCACGTACCTAAAGATGTTCAGAAACTGAACCAAAAAGCCCAAAACACAATTGAAGTCTCCTGTTTATTCTTTAACATTCATGTAAATTTAGCATCTTGTTCTACACTATTCCCACATTGGTTTTTTTTTTTTTTTTTTTTTTTTTTTCCCAATTTATTTATTTTCAGAAAAACAGTATTCATTATTTTTTCACCACACCCAGTGCTCCATGCAAGCTGTGCCCTCTATAATACCCACCACCTGGTACCCCAACCTCCCACCCCCCCGCCACTTCAGACCCCTCAGACTGTTTTCACATTGGTTTTAATATAAAAAGAATAGGCTGACCCATATTTTTTTTGTTAATCTCTGAGCCTCTAGCACATACGTCATGCCCTTAGGGCTTTCTGTGCTCCTCCTTGAGAGAGAAAGCCAGGCCCCACTTCAAGAAAGGAACCATGGCCCCAATAGCCTGATATTGAAACAAGCACCTCCATATTCACATAACAAGCGATAGGAGGTTACTTAATCTCCCCACGCTCTAGTTTCCTCACACATATAACAGTACCTACTGCCGAGGCTGGGCTGAGGACTACATCAGATCACGTATGAAGTGCTTAGCACAGTAAGTGCAACAAGCACAGTAAGTGCAACAAGTGATAAATGTAATGTTATCATTACATTGGTTGGTATTACCAGACATCTAGGCGTTCCACAAAACCCTGCCTGTGTGTGCTGAAGAGAATCCTGGAAGCAGTCTGAAGACTGAGAATCAAGTTTTGATTCTGCTATGAGATAACAATGTAGTCATAAATGAATGAACTGATCCCAGGCTTCCTCATCTATGAATGGGAACATGATACCTGCTTGTAGTTCATCCAATATCATTGTGAAGATTACCACATGTTCATGAGACACCTGAGAGTATTTGGTAAAATTAACACAGACAGAAGCTAAAATCCTCCTTCCTCTTCTTCAAAGGTACACAGCTTTCCAGTGTTAACTATTTAAGAGTTTTTGGTGCTTAGGAGAAATAAGAAAAAGATGTAAAAAAGCTGTAATCTGAGCTATGAAGATGACCTTGTCCAACTGTTAGCTTTTTCTCCCTCCAGAGCAACACATGACAATATAAATGACAGTGTTGAGTCCACCACATGCCAAACATTATCCTAAATATCTTACCTAAAATCCCTTCTCTAATCCACATGAACTTTACAGTTATTATGCTCCTTTTACAACTGTAGAACTAAAATGCAAAGCAGGTAACATGCCCAGATAGGTAAATCTGGGTAACTCTAAACTGAAGCTGCTAACCATTATGCTCTACTATTCCACCCTTCAAAGGGTCGAAGACCTGCTTATTTACTAATCCAGAATGAAAGGAGAGCATTCTGGGATTGTCTCTGGTGTTCCTTACAAATCACTGGCTGATTCCAGGTACATGTGGCCAGCACAGTCTAAGGCTGTGATTTCAGAGTTGCTAACTAGTGATGTCAAAGAAGTGGTGAGACAGAAGTTCCATGCCTTCCTCTTTCTTCTTAGGGACCAGCAGCTCTGAGAGGGTGTTTGGTAAAACTGGGTTGGAGATACAATGTCCAAGATCTGAATTCCAGCTCTACTCGTGACTAGCTCTGTGACCCTGGGCAAGTTACTTTACATCTCTGAGAGAGCAGCAAACTTCTATCATATTTAAAATTAAAAATTATAATCTCTACCTTGCAAAGATGACAGGGAGGAATAGCAGAGGTTACATGAAGTACCTAATACAGAGAAGGTGGTTCATAAGCAGTAGCTATTATTGTTCATTATTATGTTTATAAGGAGGTGAAATCTTTCATAAAGAAAACCAAGTTAAGGTTTTAAATGTCACATTTTATGAAATTTTATTTAATACGCTTTTCTGTCTTCCCAAAGCATTAAACAAATGTGAGCAGTTGTCTAATAATTTACATCAGTTCATGATAGTCTCAGTCTGAAAGATTTGACATTTCTTTCCAATCAAAACCTTCCCTGAAGTGGTTAAATTCTGATAGGGAAAGGAAATCCATGTGGGTTAGCAGAGTAATCTCCTGGGAGCATTAAAACGATTCTTGAATAATTTTCAAACTTAATTGTATTTGCACTTCCTAGTGCTCTAAAACCAAGTCAAAATTCATTGGCAAACAACAGAATCTTGCCAGGATCTCACGATTTATCATGTGAAATTTCATCATGCACAGCAAGTAGCAAGGTAACATGGGTTCAAAATTCCTGATGATGTGTTTGTTCCCTCTAAGTCGGACCAAGGAGAGTCAATCATTGGGCCTCCAAGACTTAAATTGATAAGCCTCTAACAGGAAGGCAGGGATTTGATCAGGAAGAATTCACCACAGAATTCCAGAAGACAAAGGAATGTTGTATGCTCTAACGGAAGTACAGGACAAGCTGTCAATTCCTGCCCCCACCCCGGGAGAAGGGGAGAAGTAATCATGAATGAATACCTCTTAAAAATGAAGGGAAAAGACTAATTTGAGCAGGAACTGTGAAACAGATCCATAGGTTTCCAAACCATTCTATTTACCATACAACTTTGTCATTGTTGCCAATAGCTTCCAGGCAGAGCCAGAAGGGTGGGTGAGAGGGAGGCTGGGAAGGTAGGGAGGGGGAGTCAGATGGCTACACCCATCTCAGCAGCAGATACCATGCCCAGTGATCCCACAGGACTGAGACCTGAGCATCCCCTGACAGAAAAGACCTCTCTTAATTAAAGCAGTCAGCTATTTTACCTAAAAAAAGGACTAGTACGGCACTTTTCATAGACCCACACCCATCACACCCACTTATCAATTTCCACTACTCTTAGACAGGCATTATGGGAAGAGAAGCTAAGGGTTCAGATTCCAGAGCCCAACAACTTCTCTGCTGGTTTACCTAAGACAAGTTACTTAACCTCTCTGAGCCTTAGTGTTTCCATCTGAAAAGTGGAACAAATAACAATTGTACTCATCTCACGGGGGTTACAGTGACAATCAAATGAATGACAAGATATAAAATAGAACCATTCCTGACACAGACTAGGTGCTCAATACCTATTATTATTCTAAACAAGTTACCCCTCTGCCAAATAGTGACACCGCTTACTTACAGCTCACTACCTGATTTTCAGGTTCTCATTCAAATCTCATGACAACCCAAGGAGGTCTGGCAGGTAAAATTATCCCCATTTTATAGATGGAGAACCCATGGCTCAGAGAACTGATGTGGTTTATACAAGGCCATGAACCTAATAATTATCAGAGAAGCAACTTGAACCCAAGGGTTTTGGTTTTAAGCTTAGAGAACTTCTGTTTACATATCACACAGCTTACTTACAATTTTGGCTAGAAAATTACACTAAAATGAGCACTTTCCTTTTAACCATGTACTACTTCCACATTTGAGCTGGGGATTATACATTCCACAAATGGGCTCCCATATTTGCACTGGAGGCATAGTACTCAGCTGGTGGGGGCACCCTGTCAGGGAGCAGGCCATTACGAGAGCCAGATCCTGTCCATCCTCCATTTGTTCTCTTGAGTTTGAAGTGCTCCATCATCACATGGGATAGGAGGATCAAAGTCAGCAGGCAAAGAACAGCTATGGGAAAACTGGAGTTACCACTTGAAAACAAATGACCATTCTGGCCAGAGTCACTACACATGAACATTCACACAAAACGTTCTTGAACTTCCATGTGTGAAGACAAACAGCCCTGTAATAAGCTCTCTCCAGCGAATAAAATTCTATCTGCACCACCAATTAGATTGCACATGCCCAAAAGGCAGACTAATCACAACTTTTTAAGGTGGCCAATGATAGTACAATCTTGCAACTGAAGAATCAGTTAGATACTCCCAGCTAGTTGGGGAATTTAACCCAAGCAGGTTCAGATTGCTCAGATTTGCAAATAGAACAGGTGAAAATAGAACCAGTAACAGCTGGTGGGTGATTATTCATACAAACTCCTGATCTAGACAGGAGTAAAGTCATATAAAAGGGAAGAACAGAAAAGGAGATGCCAAAAAAGCATTTGGTCCTTGAGTTCTCTGAAGAGGAGCAGATGGGCATAATCAATTACCTAAATAATTCAGAACAGAGAAAAGACTGCTTTCACCTGAATTAGCCAGAAAAGTTTTAAAGATACAGTTTGAGAAGAGTTTTCTTTTTGTCTAAATGAACTGCATATATTTCTCTGGTTCATCAAATAATTTATATCTTCGTGAGCAGGCCTGCCTTACACAACTACTCTAACCATAGAGATAACTGCTGCTGGCGATGTCCTTTCTCTTACATTTGCACTTCGGGAAAGAATTGGTTTCAAGCCGAGTCCTTTTTTCTCCTTTGTGTACTGGTAAGCTTTTCCTCTGGAAATAAACTGGGCTGGCTGTCCCTTTGATCCCATTGTGCAATTCTATCTCGTTCATCAAGCTCTGGCACCTGACCTGTTACAAGGGTATAGAAAATAGTACAATTTGAGCATTTCAAAGTGCTGGTTTTCTATTTTAAAAAAGGGATATTTGACAGCCACCTTTAGATCCACTTGCTTATCTGGGTTACGTCTTAACAAATTTTTGTGAAAGCATACCATTTATTCACCAAAATTGGAAAAAAAATGAACAATGGCGGTTCATATCCCAGTGAATATGGCTTGAAACATCCAAATCTATAGCAAAGACTGACAGGAGTGTCTTCATATCAGTGTTACATCAGAAAATGGCCCAGGCCTGAGATTCCACAATGTGCCAGAAAGAGGACCACAACAGCTGGGGCGAGAGCTTAGTTTTATTTTCGAGACGACTGTAGCTACTCTGTTTCCAGTCTGTTGTGTGGGTAGATTAGAAGCGACAAAGACATTTCCCTGGCCAGAAACCTCTTGGCTCCATCTTCATCAGGGAGGATTGATCAGCTTTTACTGATTACAGGAAATGGCTGTTAACTGGGTGAATAAATAACACATCTGGAGGCAGAGGTCCTAGGATGATTCAGAACACCCTCCAGTCTGACCCTCCAGTATAGCGCAGCAGAGTACAAGTGCCTTCTCCCTGCGCAAGACACTTACTGTTCACCCTTATCTTTTCATCAGACACCAAGAGCCTTGTAATAAATATCAAACATCAAAAAATGGTCATTTTCACAGTCAATATTTTCGTAAGACAAAGCACAATCAATGAAGCCAAGGTGTTTGCCCCTCCGTGCTTTGGACTGAGACAACTAAAAATTTTTCTGTTGCTTCCAATCAAATGTAATCTTAACCATATTGATTCCACCCATTTAAGGACACTGTAATACCTTTTTCTTCATCGTTTTTGTTTAACATTTTTGAACCCTCCCCTGTAGATCCCAACGCCAAGAAGAGTCTCCCTTGGTGACATCACTGTAGCTGTTTAAACGTGCTCGAAGCACTTGATGGAGACCAGTCTGGCCTTTTGCTGTACTCAGAATTCATGCTGCAACTCACTGTTGATAGTCACACTTTTGCTTCCATTTGCTTGTGCTTCTGATTATAACTCAATATGTTTTCATTCGGTTTGTAGAGTGCCCCTTTTTAGCCTCTAGCTGCTGGATGACACCATCTGTGATTGCCAAGGAAATTAAATTAAATTAAGTTAAAATTCAATCAACAGAAGATTGTTGCTTCTATGACTTTACTAGGAACATTGAGAGCATAAGTGTCTAAATGCCTCTCTTAATACAGAAACAGGCCGGCTCTGCTATAGCAACATTGGCCCTTGGTTTAAGGCTCCCCCAGAGCCAAGGGCCAGTGATTGACCCTTTCTGTCCCACGTCCATGGCCTGCAGCAGCTGGGAGACAGATTGCTTTGCTTCTGCAGTCTTTGCTTGGCTTAGGGAAATCTTTGTTTCTTATCAAAAAGAAAGAAAACAGAACAAAACGAAAAGAAAGGTTTAAATTCAGGCAAAAAGAAAAGGTTATTAATTTGTACAATATCTTGTATTCTAAGCCAAAATAAATTCAAGATGAATTAAGTGGTTTTATTTTACAAATGAAAATAAGCCATAAAAATAATTTTTTTCAAAAAGGAATACATTTGATCTCAGAATTTCTAAGCATTAAAAACACCAAGAAAAGTATTGATCCAGTTAAATATACCAAGTTTGAAAAGGTCATGTCAAATAATACAAACAAAATGCAAATACGAATTTAAAAAACTAGGGGAAAATATAATGTTTATGATAGGCAATATAACCTTAATAGACATACAAACATACATATGCAAGTGTATGTATAAACTCATAAGAAAATAAGTAAGAATATTCAATTTATGAGCAAAGTACATTAATAGAAATTATAAATGAAAGAAATGCAAATAGACAATAATCCTTTCAAATTCACCTATTTTCAAAACTCAACACATGTACACACATACACACATTACAAAAACAATAAAAAAACTTCTTATTAGGTAGCAAACTAACAAAGTCTAAAAAAAATTTATGTTAGGTTGGTGATGGTGGAGTAAAATAAGAACATCTATGTGCTGCTAATGAACTGGAACATGCCACCATCTTCCTGGAAGTCAACTGGACAACATATAAGGAATCCTAACCTATGTGGAGAGAAATTTATCCCAGTGAAATAGCCACAAATATGCATAGGAATTGAGGGGAAAGGGTGATTACTGCAGCTTCACTGATAACATAAAAAAAAACTGGGAATAGCCTAACTACCAATCTGGCTACATAAATTATATTACAAACACAAACTGAAATATGCACTTTAAAAATATGTGCAATTCTATGAAGAAATTTTTACCACACAATTATTGTTGAAAGCAGGATGAAAAATTTATATACGTGCATTTGGACTCAGGTTTTTTCAAATATTATATAAAAATGTTTAAAATGTTATATATCTAATATATGCATAAGTAATTATATAATCACAAAGACTGAGAAAAAGGAAAAGAGAAAAATGGTAAAATGCTAACAGTAATAATTACTGAATAGTGGTCACATTTGTCACTTTAATAATCCTTCCATTTCTGTTTTTTTCCCAAACATTTATAAAATAATACTTTATAATTTTAAAAGTAACAAATATTACTTTAAGGGGGGGGTGGGGTGCTTGCTTTTCAACTCTCTCCCAAATGGCAGAGGTCTTGTTCTCTTGCTGTGTAGTGAGGTATATTTCATTACCATTTCCCATAACCATGGTATAATTATCTTCTTAACCAGTTCATAACAGGAAGTGCAAAGACTCACAGTAAGGCAAAATACCAGTAAAAATTTCCCAAGGGAAAAAACTAAGTGGTCAAGCCAGGAAATGTGGTTTGCATTATCATATGTGGCTTCCCATTCTGCCTCCCCCACCTCAGTACTCCTCTGGGCTGCCCTTCATCCCCCATCAACACTTCATTTGAGCAAATGTGTTCGGATTTGGAAAGAAGACATTGCCATCCCATTCCCTGTTCTTACTTCACCACTTAAAACTTCACACCTCAAAACCTCAGGTTCTCACAGGTAAGCTCCAGGCACAGCATTCAGACAGACATGTGCTCAGAAAGACCAAGAAGAGTTAATTATTTTGAATTCTGATACCTCCAAAATAGAGAACAATCATAACTATTATAGCAGGTACCACTCACTGAGCATTAACAATGTACTGTCACTCTCCTAAGTACTTTACATGTATTATCTCACTTTTATTCTTAAAACAACCCTTTAATGTGGTCATAAAGATCCCCATTTTACAGATAAGGCATCTGAAACCCAAAGAGGACAAGTAACCTGACTAGTATCCCACAGTCAGAATCTGAAGTCAAGTCAATGCCCATGCCTACACACCAAGCCACCATAAATACCATATTATCTCCAAATAAGATGGAAGATCATGCATTTAAAGTCAACCTGGATTCCAGCTCTGCCACTGAATTTTGATATTTAGAGGGGAGGCTTATTTATTTTAATCTATTCTCCCTCTTTTTCAGTAGATTGTTGCTGTCATGATTTACAGCCTTATTCTCTCAACTTCCACCACCTGTTAACCAAATCTTAGTTTCAGAAATCCACATATTAAAGCTCCCCCCAAAACTAAAAACTTTATGTAGTTCAGAAGGATAAGCCTTGTTATTCTTATTTTGTAGATGCATCCACTAAGTTCCCAAGACAAGAAAAGCATGATACCTAGATGACTTGCAAAATTTTCCTGACAGCTAGCAGCATAGGCAACATTAAAGGTTTTCACTACAAACTATGCAAGTTCTTGCCCTATAGCTGATGAGCCTTATACTATTTACATGTAACATGGCCTTGTTATGAATAAAGCTAACTTTATTCTGGAAAACTAATATTTTTTTCTGTATTCTCACATTTTCCATGACTTACCCCCTATGATAATAGCTACATGTCAGGTATAATAGTGAGTTCTTTATGTATATAGACTTACTTAATGTTCTGAATAGTCTATGAGATAGGCACTATTATTATAATACCCATTTCACAGACAAGGAAACTCGGGCCAGGATTTGACACTTTTTCCAAACCGTTAGACCTGAGATTTGAATCCACTACTCTCCTCTCTACAATTAAAAAAAAAAAAAAAGTCATGGAAACTGTACCTTATGATGGCCAGAGCTGTTATTTGTATTACTATTTACAACACTATTGCTTGGAAATAGTGGAAATAGTGGAAAATTTGAAGCAAGTCCAGGAACACATAATGAAAATTACTAACAGTTGAAAAATGGAATATATGAGGAAAGGTTAAGAGAACTGGAACTTTTTCTAGCCTTATAAAGAGAAGACTGAAGGGAAAGTTAATAACTCTTAAAAAGAATGAAGGATTATTATGGAGAGAATGGTAATTACAGTTTATTCCCACTCCATAAAGAATGTAAGAGAAAACCAGCTCAAATCACAGCAGGAGGAAATTAAACTAACTATAAGGAAGAACTTCCATCAGTCAGTATTCTCTCAATTTACGAATGTCAATTTAACCAGACTTCCTTTATGTTGCCAGTTCAAGCATTCCTTCTAATGAGGTCAAGAATTCCTTTTCAAATCTCCAATGATTAAATGGTACTCAGGATAATATTAGTTTCAAATGTTTTATTTCATTTCCCAAATCTTTGACAATCAGACACCCATACCAGGCTATGATGGAATCTACAAATGTGAATATATGATTAGTCAGACTACAGGACTTCTTAACCTACTTAGAAATTGCTCACATGAATCAACAAGCCAGGGTAGACATGGCATCACTTTCTCGAGATCCCTATGGACAGAAGCAGATACCCATTTGTCTGGGTACTTTTAGTGGAGCCAAGCCCAGAAGCTAGGAGGTGAACTGCTTTGACCTCTTGTGGTTCCTTCCTACACAATGATTCTATAACCCCCTACATTTAGTCATCCATCCCAATAAAGCTTCATTGTAAGAACCCATGACTTCTTCACAAGTGAAAAGAATAAAGTACGGGAATAGTACAGGTAAGAATTGTTGATGGGTAAGATGAATTGGACTTCTAAGCTAACTTTGAAGGATCTTACTGTGTCTCTAGTTCCTCAATGTGGTCCTTGAACCACCTCCCATTAGAATATCACTAGAACTAACTTGCTAAGAATTAATCAGAATCTTTAAAGGAGGCCCTCAAGAATCTGCATTTTAAGCACTCTACTCACACATTTTTTAAATTTTAAGCACTCTACTCACCAAACTCTAAGAACCAGTGAGATTCATGTCTAACACTTTCATCCCACGAGTGAGGAAACAAAAGCCTAAAGAAACTAATGCTTGTACCCCTTGTCACTAGAAGAATCAGGAATGGAAGGAGATGTTCAGACTACCAAGCTAATAAATTTCTTATCTACCTGGAAACATTACAAATAGATTTTTAGAAAATACCCTGTGGAATAGATACTTAGCATAACAGTAATGATCAAACGAAACAGTAATGATTAAACGAATTTCATTCTTTGTCATGGAGAAAAATACAAGTGGCCCATGTATCAGTCAAATTGCCTGGCAATGAAAATAACTGAATCTCATCTCTAAGTTACTTTAACTATGAAAAGCCCATTAGCTCATCCTAGAAGCCATCTAGAGGTAAAGCACACTGTGGGTCAATTGATCGAATGGTTCAGCCCTGTCATCTGACACCCCATTTCATCTTTGAATGAAAGATGAAATCTTTGCCATCCAGATCATTAGGCTAACCTGTCAACTCTCTCTGTTAAGGGCAGAACTTCTTTCCACAAAGTTCCAAGAAAGGTTTTCTCTTTCATTGGCTCAAATAAGTCTAAGTTTATCCATTCCTCAACTAATTCTTGACAATAGACTAAAAATACCATAATTGGCTTTAATAACCAGTGAGAGGTGGGGGAGTAGAGCACAGTATCCATACAGTCTGACAATGAAAATGTCTGGAAAAGCTTTCACTCTGTCCCCCAAATAAGGGTCAACCCCCAAAAAGAACCACCCAGGGGCCTTGCTTTTACCAAACAATTTCCCTATACCTAACATGCATGCAGCTATTTTCCATTTTCAGGGTGTGTTTGCCAATTTCATTTTAGGACAAGTCCTTCCTGTCCCATACTCACAACCTATATTCACGACCATTGCCTCAGTGCTGTAAGAACAGAAAGGCATATTTCTCACTTATGTATAACAGGGTCCCAAATGTACTTAAAATATATTCATGTACAAAGAAAAATGTAATTTCTTTGTCTTCACATTTGAACTAATCTTCTTCTCAAGGCCCCAGTACCTAGGGCAGCAGAGTAAAGGGTGGTTAAATTTGGCCCAATCTAGTGAACTCAGAAGGACCATTATGGTTTAAACAGGTATTTTAAGCAACCATGTCATCTCATATGGTTTAAAGACTCGGTATTTCACATTTCCAACTATTCTTTTTCAAAGTGGTACTTGGGTATATCAAAAGACATAACTGCAGAGAAGAAACATCAGCCTTCAGTTCACAGGACATGCTCCCACCACCCTCCCTGGGTGTCTTTCACTTGAGGGCCTCTCAGGAACCACAACTCCTGGGCACCTGGGTGGATCAGTCATTAAGCATCTGCCTTCAGCTCAGGTCATGATCTCAGGGTCCTGGGATCGAGGCCCAACTCAGGGTCCCTGCTCCGCGGGGAGCCTGGTTCTCCCTCCCACTCCCCCTACTTGTGTTCCCTCTTTCTCTGTGTCTCTCTCTATCAAATAAATATATAAAATCTTAAAAAAAAAAAAAGGAATATACTGACTCCTCCACTCTACCTCTGACCCACTCATTCTCTCGATGATCCTTCTGAAGCCAGGAGCAGTGAGCTTCCTCCTCTCTCTTCCTGTTGGGACAAAACTCCCCCACTGTCCTGCTCTCCCCCCTCAGAGGTAGTATTTAAAATATACACCCCTACCCTGATCATAATAGTGGTGGAGTATAGAGAGGAAGAAACCTGATGCAAGAGTATAAAAAGGAGTTGTTTCAAAAGTGTTACACATATTACACATGATAATATGCAAAATATTTAGGATAGCCTTCCAGGTAAGCCTACTTCACTAACTCATGAAGATACAGAGAGGACAGAATAGGGCCAAATACAGATAACTATAAAAACATAAAACAAAACCTATCATGCCTGTGAAATATCAAAGCTGAAAAGATATGTCTGTCCTCTAGAGACGGAGGTTTAAGTGCAAACGGGTAAAGTATCCATGAAATAAAGAAAAGAGACAGGTTTCCAGTAATCCTGACAATGTCTAGACAGGCGACATCTAAAAGCCGTACTGGCCAGAACTGTTTTTGCCATCAATCTGCATGGCGATGGGGCCCAGAAGTATCACTGACACCAGTGCCACTAACACATAAGCAACAGAAAGACACAGTCAGCCCAGAGCACGGCTGGAGAGATCCTTCCAGTCCAATTATACATGGACTTTAGTGTCATCGTAGTCCATTTTCTTCATACTTTCCCCCCAAAAATTATAAACTGAAACCTAATATAAGGTGCTCAACAAAATGTAATTCAGCTGTGTTGAATAATAATTCATACTTGAGACTTAATTGTTGGCCTTTGAAATGACCATATTGTTCTTTTTTTCCCCCCTAATATAATTATATGTTTATATTTCAACTTAAACCCATATCCTATGCTTCTCTTAAAAAGCACAGGCATGTAGCTTGCTATTAGGAAAACCTTATCTTTGAAACCGTATCATTTTTTTTGTTAAGGAAAAAAAAAACCAAAGACCTTCTTATAACTCAGATTGAAAAAAAATTAAGAATTTAGTTTGAGTTTCAAAACACTATAAATACTTCTGCTAAACCAGCTTCAATGTTAGCAGTCAATGCTAATTATCCAGTCAATGCTAATTAAAAATGCATTAAAATGGAGGAAAAAGATAAAGAAGATAGAAAGGTAGAGAAAGGAAGGACTAGTAACACTATGTCAACATTGCTTCCATATGCAAATAGAAAAATACATGTAGCGAGGTTTTATTCGATGAAGATGCAAGTTTTCATCTGTTTCTTTTTCTTTTTCTGTTTCTGCTTTAAAATAGACTGTGCAGTGCCTGGATGGTACAGTCAGTTAAGCATGACTCTTGGTTTCCATGCAGGGTCGTGAGATCAAGCCCCACATTGGACTCTGTGCTCAAAAAGGAGTCCATCTGAGTTTCTCTCTCCCTCTCCCTCTGTTCCACCTCCCTGCTTGCTCTCTCTCTCTCTCTCTCTCTCTCAAATAAATAAATCTTAAAAAGTAATTAAGCAATAAAATAGGAGATGTTGCGACTTAAAGATTATTTTTGGAAACCCAATTTGGAGAAAGATGTCTTCAGCTAAGTCATACTTAGTAATAAGATGTTCATGCTGAGAAATTAAATCTGCCAAGGCAGCAAAGAGGAGGTGATGTCTAAACTGGAATTTGAAGGATGAATGATGCAAAACAAAAATGTGAGCAACCACTGGGTGTATTCAAGTATTTCAGAGAAGCTGACATAACGCAAGGATAGAAGATTCCCCAGAGCATCTGGTGATGTGGAAGTTACCAGCAACCTTGGTCTGAACAGCATCAGCGGCCAAAGTCAGCTTGCAGTGGGTTTAATAAATAGGACATTTAAGCATGAAACGAATGAGCTATGATGGGGAAAAGAGAGAGAGAGAGATTGTCTAAAAATCAGATTGTCTAAAAATCTATAAGCATCAGAGGATAAAAGGAAAATTTTATTCTGGTTTCTCCTAGAATGGGAGATCTTTATCACAGTTTAGCCTAAGGAAAGGAGAAGAGAGAAAGAAGCTGAAGATACAGGAAAAAAGAGAAACTGTTGATAGAGCAGGGCTTCAAATGAGATGGGTGGAACAGAACAGGAAGGATAATGCCTCCTTTGGGTCTAGAGAATAAATACAGAGATAAATAAGTTTGCAGACAGGGAAGAGACAAGAAATTAAAGAGTTCCCAATTAATCTCAAACTTCTTGTAAGTAGAAACCAAGGCTATCTATTTATATTTAAACATCATTATGTTCCATACATGATTTAAGGTAGCTAAATGGGGTCGTCCATCTACTAAGAGAGATAGGCCTTGGAGAGGGGACAGAGCTGTTGAGCGAAATGGAAGTACTGACCAGAAAAGAAAGAAAGATAAGTGATAGGGAATCTTGAAGCCCAAAGGATATTAGGAACCATGAATTTGTACTAACACAAATACACACAGTTTCTGACAAACTGAGAAGCTTGAGGAGTGGGTGCTGTTGGAGTGACAGAGAGTAGGAATGACAGGAAGTTGCCATCGTAGAGGAGGGTCATGGGGCTTGAGATTTCAGGTATGACACACTCCAGACGGCGGCAAGGTGTTGCTGTATATGAGAGTTACTGATGTGGAGTGGTGATGAAGGACACTGGCATTGAGATCAAGGAACTGGAAAGAGGGTGCTAAATACACTGCCTATGTGATATAAGGATTCACTCAGGTGTTGATAGAAGTGAGGAGAAAAGTGCGTGTCACTCACAAGGGGAGGATCAAAGTGGTAGGAGGTTATAGCAGCAGAGCATGGAAAGGTGTGAGCAAGCTCAGGGTGAGCTTCACAATAGGCAGAGTTTTTAGTGAATCAAGAGAATGGTATCAAAGACACTGTGGGGAGAGAGAGATGCTGTGGGCAGAGAGAAGTGCACTCATCTAGAGGGCTACAAGGCAAGAAATGTCTATACAATAGAAGCCAGCCTTGTATGGGACCAGAAAATAGGGATGCTGTGAGAAGAGTCTGAAGTACAGAGACACAGTAGAAAAGATGAATAGGAAGATCTTGAGTGAAGATAGGGATCAGGGGAGTAGGCGCCCTAGGGAAACATGGAAGCAAAAAGATTGAGGGAAAATTAGTAATAGAGAGTCAGCATATCTCTCATGCCCAAGACATTGGACTTGGATTGAATTAACCAGACTCCAGTCTTCCAGTTTCTGGGTAATGTTATTAGGGCCCAGAAAAGACCAAAGGCCAAAGGGGTGTAGGGCCCAGTTCTTCAGCAGTTCTCTGCTCCAAACCCTGTGTAAAAACTGACCAGTGGTCCCTGGTAATACCCAATCCAGCGGCCTGTGCATCTCAACTGCTATGTCCCATTTTATTAAGGTTAGCTGTCACCAGTATGCTTCATACAATTTTTTTTTCCTTATTTAACTCGCATGTTGGTAAATTTTCTGCTGAGTTGTAGTTTCTCTTTCCTGGCTATAGTGTAGACTCTATAAAACTGTGATTGTTTTTACTGACCAATTTAGTTAGCTTACAACCTGGCTAGTAATTCTTCTATTTTGTAATCTAGAAAGGAATAAATTTTTGATGCCAATTTCCCTTCTTCTGCTATCTGCCTGTGGTCAAGCAACCTAGATAAACTGGGCCGCTAATATACACATTTCATGTGCAGTGGCATCTAGGTATTTGGTTCACAATTAAATAGAGTTATTAGAACTGATACTATAAGTATTTATCATCTTAACTTCCTTGCCTATATCAATGTAAGTTTTAACTATTTTTGCCACTTGAGAACCAAATGTTTTCTACGGGTTTTCTTTCATTGCTTTATGGTTAACCATCTCAATTACAATAAGACCAGATATTTATAGACTTCCTTGTTCTCTTTATTAATTTGATCTTTAATCCTTTAAGCCTATCTGTCACAACTGTTTTAGTAACCCAAAGAATATGTAATCTCGGTAAAATGCCTACATACAAATTTTCACCATAATCATATTTATTTACATCTATTTTCCCTATCATATCTTCTACCACATATACATTTTGAAAAAATAAATCAAGAGAAAGATTTGTCTGTCACGTTTCCCAAATAACACAGTTTTAATGGGTTTTTTCTATCTGCTTGTTTGAAACTATAACCCTGCTGCCAGTAGAGGTAGGTCTATATACACAAACTTTATATTCACTGTGGCAGATGAAGAGTTAAATTAAAGAGCCAGCCAGCAATTGTGGATAGAAAGAAAGGAGAAGGACCCCACAAGGCCTTCCTCATTCTTTCTAACCTCTGTGTTCTTCACGAATACAGATTCATTTTCATGGAACTAGGTTTTCCCAAAACCTCAACACTATTGATATTTGGGCCTGGACCATTTTTGTTGGCACGGCAGAGGGAGGTGTCCTGTGCATTGTAGGATGTTTAGCAATATCCCTGGCCCCTACCAAATGTCTTCTCTTCAGGGGGGAGGGGTGTCTGAAGCACCATGCCCTCTGCCCTCTCTGAGTCGTGATAACCAAAAAGATCTCCAAACTTTGCCAAGTGTCCCCTGAGAGGAAAATTGCCTCCGTTTTCTCAAATGACTTTCTCACTGATTTAAGAGGCCATCCTCCCTCCACCACGACCTTTACTCCCCAGAAAAATGTCAGGTCAGAAAATAGAAAGAAGGAAAATAAAAAAAAAAAAGGTCAAAGAGAGGGAAAAAAGGAAATAGCAGGTAGGGGAAGAAAGAGAGGAAAAGACGTAGACAGTTTAAAAAAAAAACATGAAAAAAAAGAAATAAACAAAAACGGGGATTGTTAGTAGAAATTTAAACCTTAAGTCCAAGTATGAGATGCATTTGTCGACCTTCCTCTAGGCCTCATCCTAATTTCAAAGATGAAAATTTTTTGGCAAAATCCTTAACTCCCCCTGCAAAAAAAGACTTAAAGAATTTATATAGAGAGAGTATTTTAAAAGAGAAAATATAAATCAGATTTTGATAGGTTCCTCTACTGCAAATCAACCAATCCCACTAAAAATATTCACTGCAAAGAGCTTGGCTGCAATTGTTGGTAAAAGGCTGGAAGTACAGAGGCTTTGCTCACCTGAGTTAACTGTTTGTTTGTCTTCTGTATGTTTGCTTAGCTTTTTTCCCAATCATTACTTTAGTATTCAGTGCTGTGAATAAGGAGCATGGAACTTAGTGCCTTGTTCTTTTTATTTATTTTTTTTTTTGAGAATTTATTTATTTATTTATTTGACAGACGGAGATAACAAGCAGGCAGAGAGCAGACAGAGAGAGAGGGGGAAGCAGGCTCCCCGCAGAGAGCCTGATGTGAGGCTCGAAACCAGGACCCTGAGATCATGACCGAGCCGAAGGCAGAGGCTTTAATCCACTGGGCCACCCAGGTGCCCCTTAGTGCCTTGTTCTTTACGAGGTTAAGGAGGGAGGACATGATCAGAGAGCCCACGTAAATGGTACTTAAGAAGTGTTGGACAATGACTATGGATAGCTATCAGTGAATCCCTTAAGGAGTTTAAGTAAGTACAGGTGATCACTAACAAAGAAATCTGAACTTTCTATCCATGGCTTTAACAAGTTCATTAATTAGTGGCATGTATATAGATTTTATGAGAATGTCACTTGTGTGCTTTAATAAAATTGAGTTCCTCCTAAAATATTTAAGAATATACAAACTCAGTCAATTCAGGTATGTTATCTGATGGCAAACAGGTAAAAATTATAAAGTAACCTCATTTGAATGAAAGAAGACATTTAAATTGTATAAATAATTATAATCTAATTTAACTAAATTGTCACTGGATATCTCTTCATATACTGCTAGCCTGCTAGCCTACAGATACAAATGGGATCACTTTAATGATAATACTGCTATGTCACTTGCCCTTGCTTCCAGTGCATCATGAGGACCCCCCTTCCTGGCAAGTACCTCCTAAATTTGACTGGAATTCCAGGGATTCTCCTAAGAGTAGGTGAAATCAGTTGACCTGTTATCTTAATCAGGCCCCTTCTGCTGTCAATAGATACCCCTAATGACCAAAGAGTGACCATGTTCTGAAGATAAGGGTGGAGAATATCTATCTTCCTTCTATGTATTATATTCTCTTGGAGAGAATTCAAAATATGGGTGTTTATGTTTCAGACAAGCCTTTCAAATTTCACCTCTGTCTTCTTCTCTAATAAGGCCCTGATCTGACAATGATCCAGGCTGAAAGACTGAGTAACAGTCACCACAGTTTGCCCCACCAACAGCCACTACTTGATCAATTGCCACAAGCTTGGTTCTCCCTTACCTTGACATAAGCTCCCTCCCTAATGATCATTCAGGTTCTCATGCCAACAGACCTTTTGTTGCCCTTCCCTACCAGCCTGCCAGCTATATGCAAGGACCAATTCAAGAGCCTTGGAGAGTTTTGCTTTACACCAGACAGGCTTTGATGAACTGGCTTGACTATGATCCTTCTCAGAGAATCTGATGCCACCCACAGCTTTTGTTAAGTGGGCAGCAGATCATGCAGCCTCCTTCCTAACCATGACATAGTTGATTGGACTAATGATGAATCTCTGACCTAAAGAGGAGACTTCCCACGGCTGGTTAGCAACCTGTAGCTTGGAACACAAAGGCCATATGGACCAATTAGATTCTTATCCTGGAAATAATTTGTGCCAGAATAGAAAATTTTAAAATGCAATGAACTTATATCATTGGTGGTAAATCCACAGACTTCTCCTGCCCCACTGAAGAGACTTCTCTTACCCTCTTGGAGGCCTGGGCATTCAATTAAGCCTCTGAATATCATTATAATCAAATTTCCATTAATTTTGGGCCAGGTAGAAAAGATATATGCTCCTTCATACCAAATTCTGATTAAAAGAACTATATAGAATTTTAATTCCAGAGGGTTTAGTTTTGGCCTCTAGTTAGTCCTACCTAGTTAATCCAGAGAAAAATAATATACACTCCAAACACTGTAGATGCTCCCCTATTACATGTCTTCAGGGAAGAAGTAGAAGCAATTATAAGTCATTCAGGGTTATTTAGGGTTATAATGTCTGGCATAGGACCTCTGAATTCAGGAGTACAAGGGACAGTCGGAAGTAAAGCAAATGGGTTTTCCACATAAAGTATCATCATATCATCTGCAAAGAGTGAGAGTTTGACTACTTCTTTGCTGATTCAGATGTCTTTTATTTCTTTTTGTTTTCTAATTGCTGAGGCTAGGACTTCTAGTACCATGTTGAATAGCAGTGGTGATAGCGGGCATCTGTGTTGTGTTCCTGATCTGAGGGGAAAAGCTCTCAGTTTTTCCCCATTGAGAATGATATTCACTGTGGGTTTTTCATAGATGGCTTTGATGTTACTGAGGTATGTACCCTCTATAACTACACTGTGAAGTGTAGTGCTTTCTTTAATCAAGAAAGGATACTGTACTTTGTCAAATGCTTTTTCTGTATCTATCGAGAGTATCATATGATTCTTGTCCTTTCTTTGATTAATGTAGTGTATGACACTGATTGATTTACAAATGTTGAACCAACCTTGTAGCCCAGGAATAAATCCCACTTGGTCACGGTGAATAATCCTTTTAATGTATTGTTGGATCCTACTAGTTAGTATTTTGGTGAGAATTTTTGCATCCATGTTCATCAGGGATATTGGTCTGTAATTCTCCTTTTTGATGGGGTCTTTGTCTGGTTTTGGGATCAAGGTAATGCTGGCCTCATAAAATGAGTTTGGAAGTTTCCCTTCCATTTCTATTTTTTGAAACAGTTTCAGAAAAATAAAGTATTAATTCTTCTTCAAATGTTTGGCAGGATTCCCCTGGGAAGCCATCTGGCCCTGGGCTCTTGTTTGTTAGGAGATTTTTGATGACTGTTTCAATTTCCTTACTGGTTATGGGTCTGTTCAAGTTTTCTATTTCTTCCTGGCTCAGTTTTGGTAGTTTATACATCTCTAGGAATGCATTCATTTCTTCCAGATTGTCTAATTTGTTGGTATATAGTTCTTCATAATATGTTCTTATAGTGTTTGAATTTCTTTGGTGTTGGTTGTGATCCCTCCTCTATCATTCATGATTTTATGTATTTGGGTCCTTTCTCTTTTCTTTTTGATAAGTCTGGCCAGGGGTTCATCAATCTTATTAATTCTTCCAAAGAACCAGCTCCTAGTTTCTGTTCTACTGTTCTTTTGGTTTCTATTTCATTGATTTTTCCTCTGATCTTAATTATTTCTCTTCTCCTGCTGGGTTTAGGCTTTACTGGCTGTTCTTTCTCCAGCTCCTTTAGGTGTAGGGTTAGGTTGTATACCGGAGACCTTTCTTGTTTCTTGAGAAAGGCTTGTATCGCTATATACTTTCCTCTTAGGACCACCTTTGCTGCATCCCAAAGGTTTTGAACAGTTGTATTTTCATTTTCATTTGTTTCTATGAATTTTTTAAATTATTTTTTAATTTCCTGGTTGACCCATTCATTCTTTAATGGAATGCTCTTTAGCCCCCATGTTCTTTCCAACTTTCCTCTTGTGATTGAGTTTGAGTTTCAAAGCACTATAGTCTGAAAATACGCAGGGAATGATCCCAATCTTTTGATACCAGTTGAGACCTAATTTGTGACCCTGGATGTGATTTATTCTGGAGAATGTTCCATGTGAACTAGAAAAGAATGTGTATTCTGTTGCTTTGGGATGGAATATTCTGAATATATCTGTGAAGTCCATCTGGTCCAGTATGTCATTTAAAGCCCTATTTCTTTGTTGATGTTTTGCTTAGATGATCTGTCCATTTCAGCAAGAGGAGTGTTAAAGTCCCCTACTATTATTGTATTATTGTCAATATGTTTATTTGATTTTGTTATTGATTGCTTTATATATCTGGCTGCTCCCATGTTAGGGGCATAAATATTTACAGTTGTTAGATCTTGTTGGATAGACCCTTTAAGTATGATATAGTGTTCTTCCTCATCTCTTATTACAGTCTTTGGTTTAAAATTTGTCTGATACAAGGCTTGCCACCCAGCTTTCTTTTGATGTCCATTAGCATGATAAATGTTTTTCCATCCCTTCACTTTAAATCTGGAGGTGTCTTTGGGTCTAAAATGGGTCTCTTGAAAGCAGCATATCAATGGGTCTTTTTTTTTTTTCTATCCCATCTGATACCCTGTGTCTTTTGATTGGGGCATTTAGCCCATTTACATTCAGGGTAACTATTGAAAGATATGAATTTAGTGCCATGTAAGGTGACTGTTACTGTATATTGTTTCTGTTCCTTCCTGGTTTATGTTACTTTTAAGCTCTCTCTTTGTTTAGAGGACTCCTTTTAATATTTCTTGTAGGCCTGTTTTGGTGATCACAAATTTCCTTTAGTTTCTGTTTGTTCTGGAAGCTTTTTAATCTCTCTTCTTTTCAGTGACAACCTAGCTGGATATAGTATTGTTGGCTGCATATTTTTTTGTTTAGTACTCTGAATATATCATGTCAGTCCTTTCTGGCCTGCCAGATCTTTGTGGAGTGGTCTGCTACCAATCTAATGTTTCTACCCTTGTAGGTTACAGAGCTTTTATCCTGAGTTGCTTTCAAGATTTTCTCTTTGTCTCTCAGATTTGTAAGTTTTATTGTTAGATGTTGGAATGTTGACCTATTTTATTGATTTTGAGGGGGGCTCTCTGTGCCTCCTGGATTTTGATACCTGTTTCCTTCCCCAAATTAAGATGTTCTCCACTATAATTTGCTCCAATATATAATGGAATATTACACAGCCATCAAAAATGAAATCTTGCCATTTGCAATGACATGGATGGAACTAGAGGGTATTGTGCTAAGCGAAATAAGTCAATCAGAGAAAGACAATTATCATATGATCTCACTGATATGAGGAATTTGAGAAACAAGGCAGAGAGGATCATGGGAGAAGAGAGGAAAAAATGAAATGGGACAAAACCAGATAGGGGGACAAACCAGAAGAGAGACTTAATCTCAGGAAACAGAGGTTGCTGGAATAGAGGGAGGGGTTGGCTGGGTGGTGGATAGTGGGGAGGGTATGTGCTATGATGAGCACTGCAAATTGTGTAAGATTAATGAATCACAGACCTATACCCCCAAACAAATAATACATTATATGTTAACTTAAAAAGAAGAAAATGTTCATTAACATTTTATTTTGTAATCAGAGACATTAAAATAATGTGATTTGCCCAAGTTTACATAGGGAGACAATGGAAACTTTGAAAGTCTATACATTCAGCTAATTGTTCCTGAGTGATACACACTGCACTTGGCCTCTAGACTCCTAATCCATTGATTTTTCTTCTATTCTAGAAGAACGTATTGGTTGCAAATAATATAATTTCAACTTAGAGTCACCTAAAAAATAAAGGGTACTTATTTGCTCATGTGACTGAAAAAAAAAGAAAAAAGAAAAAGAAGAAAAAGAAGAAGTAAAGCAAATGGGAAGCTCAGCTCCTGACCATCTTTGCTTCTCTTTGACAGATTCCAAGAAAGTCCAGGCTGTACTGCTATCCCTGATAAGATGTTGAAATGTTATTCTCTACCAAGTAAATCTGTGAATGTAATTAAATTCTAAAACCTTGATCAAACTTTCAAAGAGCAAAGAGTCTGAAGGATGATGAAACAGACCACTTTCATTTGTGACTGCCAATGACTTGGCTAACCTGTCTGACCATTTTGGTAATTTGCCACATTATGTTTTTCCCAAAGAGAATACAAAACATTCCATTTCAAGTATCTTTTGCATATGACTACTACCTTCAACCAAGCAGAGTCATCCTGTGAGACTAGGCAAGCAAGGTAAATTCTTGAGGCCCCAAGGCTTTTCTGGAAAGCAGAATTCTGAAGCTGTTGAGTTCATTTGCAGCAGCCATAGCAGAGTTGTGTTATTCCAGGTAGTGGATTCATGAATGTTGAGTGGCAGGTGGTTGCAGCAGTGTCTTTTCTGTTGAACTACTGTGGAACAATCCTGTGAGTGACTGAGAATTCCTCTTGGCTACTCACTTTTGCTGCGTGGCAACCAAGCTTGGTTCTCTGCACCCAAAATCTATAAGATGTCTGATACCCTGTAACAAATCCTTCTCTGCTTAATCTAACTTGAGTGGGCTCTGTGGATGGCAATTGAACCCTGGTTGACCGAAAGCCAGTGAGGAAATCTTCTAAAACACCAGCAAAGAAAGCTGCTCTAGCAGGGCTGAGCATGACAAGTGATACAGAGAAAAAGCAAATGTGTCCACAATGACCCACAAAGTCCCAAATGGGTAGTCTAAGAGTAGAAATAGAGAAAAACACTTTCAATGAAATGCAATAAAGTTTGCCATATGACAGGCACTTGCAGGATCTCATCCCTCCTCCCTCCCTCCCAAGCATTTATTTTGCTGTTTTCATGTTCACTGGCAACTAACGTGTGTCCCTCCACTAGATTCTGAACTCCTTAAGAATAGAAACTCTGTTTATCTTTTTGCCACTTATGTCAAGATCCAAGCACCCAGCTTTGACTTAGTAGGTGCTCTAGCCACCCTTAGTGGGTATGTTATGGTTGTTGGTTGCAAGTAGTAGCCAGTTCCTCCTTTAACAAACAACAGAATAGACAAAAAAGCTTCCCTTGACTTGTTTTCCTTCAGGATATGGCCTCAAAAAGTCTATGTATGAGGTGAGATCAAGGGGATCCCGCCAGGCAGGAGTCAGTTACTGACAGCTAGCACTAGCTCTGGTAGTTCTCCAATTTGTATTTATATCTACACACGCCTCTTCCATCAAAATATGCCATATGCAACTAAAAGATATTGAATCAAATATTAATGCCCAAGATACCCACGCATTTTTGTAATGTCTTCAACAATCCTTACAAAGGATTTTAATGCACTCTTGTAATTTTACTTCAGCACAGTGCAATCAGCAAATATTAATTTCTCTCTGGGACCACAAAGACTTGTTAACTGCAGTTCTACTATGCATGCTGTAGTAAGGGAGAGAGCTGCTGTGTCAGACTCTCAAATTATCTCATCTCTGCAGATGTTGGCATGAGGAAACAATGGAGCATGAGAAATAAGTTCATTTGTCAGTTTCCTTTTGGCTTTTTTTTAAGAGGTGATTTCAAAGCATTCTGTCTTAAGTGCCCACACCTCTTTCTCTGCTTGTTTAATTCCTACCCATTCTGTAAAGCTAAGCTTAAACATTACTCCACAAGTCTTAATCATCCAAACCAGAACTGCTTCCAGTGTACTTTACTTCCACTTTCTTTGTCTACTGATGTTTAGGACTTATATCACCTTAAGGTAAGCAGCTTCAGGGTAAAAACGAGATACCTGTCATCTTTGCATCCCAGTATATTAGAAGTCATGAAATATTTGTCAACTGGATAAATGGCAAAAATTTGTCATTTCTCCTCCTACCATGGTTAAGTTGGAGGGGTCTTGACAGTTTAGAAAAAATATAACTGAAATAGGCTTTTGTAGGCTAGTTTAGAAACAAATCACTTTTTAAAAACATTGTTTGATGGGGGGGGAGGGAATCTGATTCCCCTAAAGGAAAAGTAGGGCTTTGGGGGTTTTGTTTTTTTGCCTATTTCAATGACAAAATAATCAGATTGCTTGTTTTTCAAAAGCACATCTTATGTGGAGGCAGAGGGAAAATACAGCAGACTGTTAGGTGGGGCTGTTTCCCTCTCCCTCCTCTCACACTAGCTTATGCTTCATTGCCTTTCACTTGTTCCTGAAGGATAATCCACTCTCAGCAAATGAGTCAACAATAAGTTAGCAAGTGGCTCTATGGCATGGCCAAATTTCAACTCATGCATCTAGAAATGTTCATCAAGTGTCAACATTAAAAAATATGTACTCATTAAATGATGCCCTAATAGCACTTACTTCTGCTCAATACAAAAAATTGACACAGCATTCCGTCAGGGTTATTGGCAAAGATTTTCATGGTAATTTAAGGGTTTTTAGTTCCAGATCTATAAATGATCAGTATTTGGGGTTTTTAGTTCCAGATCTATAAATGATCAGTATTTCCTCCTGGGTTCTATGCCCACAATGCTAGCACACTCCCCCGAGGAGGAAAGTATTGTCTTAGATCAAATTTTCCTACAGTATTTCGGTTAATGGGTAACATGTAGAATGAAGATCCTATGGTCAAATAAGTTGGAAACCACTGAGTTTAACAAAATCAAACAAAGTAATTTACCCAGGAGCTTTGCAGATAACATGCACTGTGAATCTCAGAAGGATTTCTCTAAAGTCTAGTGTTTTGAACATACATTTTGGAAAATGTTTGCTTTATAATTTGACTGCCCTTTCCTACTTTCCTACTAAACTACTCCACATCAGTGATGGAGAAAGCAAAAGTGAATGGTACTGATGTCCTTTTAATGTCTTTTTCCTACAAATAATAGCATAAAATATAATAAATTTCCCAATGTAAACATTTACAGAAGAAAGTCTTCAATACCTTAAAAAGAAACAAACTTACAGGTACCTCAACAATTCTCTGACAACCAGCAACTTTTGTTCATCAAGTTTAACCTAACTTTCTCCCCAAATCTTTTCTTATAGTAAAGTAATAGTAATTATTATGACTATCCTGTAGGTAGTTTTTAAATATTTTGCAGGAGCTTAGCTAAATGCAGTTTTTCATTTAATCCTCAAACCTGACAAGGTGGGAATTAATGACTGAGGAAACTGAGAGAATTTAAGTAACTCAGACAGGTAAGTGGCAGAGTCAGGCCCCAGGGTCCATGCCATAGCCACTGGGGGGCACCTCCTCATTGCTATGACTCTCCAGATTTAATAAGTGCTGCTCTCAGAGGCTCTTATTTCTTGGCTGCTCTGTGTTCATGTAAACATTTTACCAACCAAAGCCTTCCAACAGGCTAGATTCTAATTCCTTCTTTGACTACCTACTTAGACCTAATGAGAGGGGAAGGTGCTAACAGGCTAATTAACTGTTCGCCTCCCTCTGAGTCACTGTCTTTTGCTATTTTTATAGATTCCTTCACGCGTCAGAATCAGAGAGAAGCTTTTTTCATGCTCTTCCCAAGAAAGGCAATTTGAAACTTAATCACTAGTTTTCACTTTGTGTCTTCTGCATTCTTTTGTGCAGACAGCAGAGAGGAGAAAAATTGCAGAAACAAAGTACTGGGTGTCTGAGGTCAGATTCTCCACTTGCACTCACTCAGTTTGGGTTTCTTTCCTATTAGTACCTGATACAGGTTCATGTTCAATAGTTGCTCAAGTGCTTTGGCTTCAGCATTTTACCACCTGCTTTCACTAACTCTGTCTTTTTTCCTGAACATTCTAAAGAGCATTTGAACACAGCAGACAATTATTTCCCTTAAGATACCTGGGCATTTCCTCACTGCTTTGTTCGCAGGTTGTTCTTTAGTCAACAAGGTCATAGGACAGCCATGTCATCATCTAATCTTGCATGTGAAGAAATGAGGCACAAAGGGACCCACCAGGACTGTGTAATGATGATTCCTCAGGTTTTCAAGCAGAGTAGGTAAGGAATCAAATGACCACAGCAATCTCAGATCTGCATCTTGTGTCCTCATTTCAACTCCTAGGTAGATTTTTCCAACAGCATGAACCCCATTAAAGGATTACAGTCAGGATTTTGATACCAACTCTTAAACATTCTAAGAAACAAAGTGAATTTGCTGAAGAGCTTTAAGTACGAACATGAGTTAACAGTAAACACTTTTTTTTTTAAAGATTTTATTTATTTATTTGACAGAGATCACAAGTAGGCAGAGAGGCAGACGGGGGAGGGGCGGGGGAGAGAAGCAGGCACCCTGCAGAGCAGAGAGCCCGATGTGGGGCTTGATCCCAGGACTCTGGGATGATGACCTGAGCGGAAGGCAGAGGCTTTAACCCACTGAGCTACCCAGGTGCCCCTATAGCAAACACTTTAAAGAGTCAGTTTACAAGTTTTGGGGATTAAACCACTTCCATGAGTTATTCTCACTCCTCTCTCCTGATACCAACATCTTTGTTCCACTAAATCTTTGGAGAATTCCAGACATCGTAGCCCTCTATGAGCCAGAAAGTAATAACATAGGGCTTCAACTCATGGATCCTCAGATCTCTGTCTAGTACTTTCAGAGTCAAATACCTTCAGTGCTGAGTGAACATGAGGTAGTGGTAAGGAAAATATGTCTGAAGGACAAGATAAAAGACCTAAATGTGGGGTTGCCTGGGTGACTTAGTTGGTTGAACCTGACTCTTGATTTCAGCTCAGGTCTTGATCTCCAGGTTTTGAGACTGAATCAGCTCCAGGCTCAGTGGGAAGTCTGCTTCTCTCCCCCTCTCACTGCCCCTCTCCCCACTTGCATGTGCTCACACAGGCTTGCTCTCTCTCCCTCCCTCAAATAAGTAAGTAAATCTTTAAAAAAAAAAAGAAAGAAAGAAAGAAAGAAAGAAAGAAAGAAAGAAAGAAAGAAAAGACCTCAGGGCACCTGGGTGGTTCAGTCAGTTAAGCGTCTGCTGTTCGGTTCAGGTCATGACCCCAGGGTCCTGGGATTGAGCCCGCATCAGGCTCGCTGCTCAGGGGAGAGCCTGCTTCTCCCTCTGCTTCTGCCTGCCACTATGCCTGCTTGTGCTTGTTCTCTGTCTTTTTCTCTCGCTCTCTCTGTGTCAAATAAATAAATAAAGTCTTAAAAAAAAAAAAAAAAAAGACCAAATGTGAACGGTATTTGCTCTTTCTCACAGACAAGATAGTCAAGTGAAAACAGCATGCACTTAGGAACAATGTAGACCTAGTTACTTTCTTTTTTTTTTTTTTTTTTAGATTATTTATTTATTTATTTGAGAGAGAGAGACAGAGAGAGCATGAGCGAGGAGAAGGTCAGAGAGCGAAGCAGACTCCCCATGGAGCTGGGAGCCTGATGTGGGACTCGATCCCGGGACTCCAGGATCACGCCCTGAGCCGAAGGCAGTCGTCCAACCAACTGAGCCACCCAGGCGTCCCGACCTAGTTACTTTCAACCCAACTCCACCACATATGAGTTCTGAGACCTCGAGCAACTGATTTAATCTTCCTGAGCTTCAAATTCCTCACCTGTATAATTATAGTTAATATGTACCTAAAAGAGTTTTAAGCATAAAAGTAAATAATATATAAAAAATTCTAATCACACTGCCTGACACATGAGAGATAGTCAATAAATATTCAGTTCCTTACTGCTCTTCAGCTTCTTGATTATAAGGTAACTAGATAATAATAATGTTTTATCTCAAGGGAACTTTTGAGAAAATATTGTGGGAATATCCAAGACATAGCAATATTCAACAATGATAAAAAATAATACTAGCAGCCACTATCACCATCATTACCTATTATTTTTTTAGGAAGATGTCTTCAAGCCCTACAACCTGATGTCCTGATTCAATTTTGCCATGACACATGTGTGTCCCCACATGTCTTTTTGCCCAGGGAGGGAATGGGCAGGCAGGTGAGGGGACCTCATTTATCAGTATCACTTAAGTCTCAGGAAACTTTCCTTACTAGAGTCTATTCCACTCCCAGCCTAGTTTCAAATCAGGCAAACTGGAAAGTCAGAATAGGAATTTTTTAATCCTGATAGCTCAACACAAAAGACTAGAGTGTTTGCTTTGCTTTGTTTCTAGAGTTCATTAACGATAAGAATACTTGATCTAGACATGGAGGTTGTGACCCATTGCCCCTCCCCATATTTCCATAGCATAGTTTGGTCTTCTGGGGCTTGCACAACTAAAGGTTCTGGGGTCATGTGGCTTCTCTTAAGTCCCAAGTCACTGTGCTTGATTTAATTCATCTGCTACACACATCTGCTACATACATACATATATGTAGTAAAAGATAAAAATTCATTTACAATATTAATTTTAAAATTAATGCCATCTTTCTGTGCTATTTTATTTGAAGGTAGCACAATAAATCCATTTGTGTAGCCCAGTCATACAGTATTTCTTTGTAGGTTTCAGCTGAACTGTCATAAAAGAGTAAAATATCTTAAACATCTGTTCACCTGAAAAATCTAACATGTTACCCCTAGATTCTGTCACTGTTAGACAATTACTATGTGTGCTAATGCCAATTATCTTTCTGTATATTCTCTCTGCAACTGAACTACATGCAGGACTTTCTTCTGGAGCTGAGATGAAAATGTAGCATTATTTTATCCAAGATTTTAAATGCCCAGAGATATTGATCCAGCCTGCTAGCCTGCTCAGAAGGATGCCCCACTTGCTGCATTGTGCTTAGAGACAATCTAATAAAAGCTTGCTGAATAATAAACAATGGGAGCCCACCAATTCTAAAAATTTAGATTGACAGGAATAATCCCCTCCCTGGAAAAGACAGACCAGCGGGCGCTTCCCATAAACCCATTACTGCCCACTCACCCATAAGCCTATAGAAGATGTTGGATTATTGGAACTCTAAGCTTTAAGAGAAATTGCTTTCCTAAATTTGACCTCCCACACTAAATATAAAATATGGACCATTTGTAATGAAGGGATTGCAGCCCAAACAGCCATCATCTCTTTAAGGCAGAGGTTAGAAGGTTGATGCACATTGGTTCCAAAGGGATGGGGACAGGGATGACCTTTTGCCTTGAAAATGGTCACTTGGAGCTGTAATGTGAGAGAAAGGGGTCAGGTATTAGCCAGTAAAGATTCTCGAAGCTTCTGCCTTGTTAGACTCTTACACAGGGTGGGGTGAGGAAAGCCACAAAAGCAATATGAGAAAACAGTATCAATTCTCATAGATGTGAGAATGTAACAGAGAAAATGTGAAACTGGATATACTTCTCATGGAGAATATGTTTCAAGACCTTTCAAAATAAACAAGTAACTGTAGAGAAAAGAAGATTTAGAAAGGAAAATATTTTCCATTTACTTGTGACACAGTTTTGACCATGTTTGTCATCCTGGTGTCACTACTTGTCCCCTATCTGCAGACAAAGCACAGTTTCTTCCAAACTGATTCTTTTAAGGAAAAATACTTTATAAAAATAATTTATGGAGTTCAGTGAAATTTCTACTCTCTTTGTCTTCAGTTTTGTTTAATTCTGACAAAAGATTCTGACAGCAATGGAAGGATGTCCCAAAAATATCTGATGCTTTGTCAACAGTGGCTTTCGGGGGGCGGGGAGTGGGGAAAGTCTGCAAATTAAAGATTTCATCAAAGAACAGAGTAACCCATTCAAGAGAGAGTAACCTTAAGCAGGAAACTGAACAGCTGGGACTGGGACAAACCAGACTGACGGTAAGATCCAAAGTGGCTCACGATGATCAGGAAGATGGTTCTAATAAACGCTTAAGAACACACACAACTCCATCAGCCTCATGGAGGCAATTAGCAGGTTTTCTTGGGTATGTTTTCAAAATACAAGTGAGGGTACATAGAGGCCACCTGATAGGTTTTGCCATGATTGGTATATTGGGAAGGCAAGACTGACCTGATGAATCATGAATAAAAAACTGAATGTTCTACTGCTCTCTTTCATCTCAAAGAAATGTTTCCCACTCAGCTATCTCTCTCAAGCCATCTCCTCTAGGCCAGTCTTTAGCAGGACCATTCTCAATATATCTTAAATACATGTAAAATTAAACTTCAAAGAAAGAAGAAACAATTAATAGCTGTTCCAGTTAGTAGTATCTTCATCAGCTTGGTGTGAGAAAGAAAAATGACAGAGTAATATTGCCACTAGCAATTCCTAAGTCATGTGATTTTTTTTTTTTTTTGGACAGATCAATGTTGGTTGCCAAGCAACACACACACAAAAAAAGAGAGAGAGAAAAGAAAAGAAAAAAGAGAGGAAAGCATCATTATGTTCTGATAAACCTCTCTTTTTTTTTTTTTTAGAAAATCCGTGGATTTCATACCAACATTATCATTATAATTATTTTCAAGTTCTATGTTACTTTAAAAGAGGGCCAGCTTCATTAATCAAAAATAACTTTTCTGAACAATGGTAAACATGCAAAATGTACTTGGTAAATAAACAGTGAACTTGAGGAACAACAGCTGAAAATTCATAGTTGTCGTCTTAGAATGTTTTATTAATAACATGTGGGTGTTTACTAATGAGTTTATTGCCTTTGTGTCACACTTATGTCACCATCAAATATTAATGTTTTCTATATTATAATAATATCTATTGATATAACTGAAATTTGCTTCCCAGTAGGTGTCACCATGAATAATACTTTTGAAATACTAAAATCAATAATAAGAATATTAGGTGGGCATTATAGTATGTCAGTGAAATGAATTCCACTTAAATGCTGCATGTAAAATAAATTAATACACCAAGGAATAATTTTAAGTATATGAATATACAGGTTATGGATATGGATCTTAGAATAGGCAAGAATATGTTGTCTGAAACAATAGAATAAAGACAATAAATAAAAGAAAAGAGGTCCTGTGGAGTCTCTGATTTGAAGTCAGGATTCTGTTCATTATTGGAATAAGCATCGATTTCTTCCAATGTGACAGAAGATCATGTAGACAAGAGATGGGCTAAGTGGTTCAAATAAACCCTAAATTTATTTACCCTTGGATAAGATGGCTGCTGTTCCTCCCTCCATTCACTCTGTTCACAATTGTAAGGTCTTGTTCGGGAGCCATTTTTTTCATTCCATGTTGCACAGGATTGGACAGTGTCAGTGCTAGCAAGAGGCCTTCCCAGTGAATACCAAGGCAGCAGCATTTGCCTGGCTCCTGGACTCTGAGTGGAGACGACTGTCAGGGCAGCTGGAAGCCTGGCTGCACTATCTGGAGATCAATAGAGGACTTCAGCCTAATGGTTTACAGAGTTACTAATCAAGACAGAGGGACACAGGTTTCCTTAACCAAGAAGGAAAAACTGTGAGCATTCAACAGGGACACAAACCCATCTGGATTCTGGTTAAATGTCAGAATACCTCTGTCATTGTCCTTTGATTTCTCACGTTGGCAAGCCTGGTGGGAGGAGGCAAAATAGAAAGCATGCTCCCCTCCTCACCTCCTGCTTTATGCACCCTTGGGCTGCCCACAAAAGACCTCACCCTGTAAGTCCTGCCGAACTTTCCTGACTTGCTCACATTTGTGCTAACTGAGGTCAATTCCCTCTGGACTTCACTATCTCATCTGAAGAAGTCAACATGTATCACAGTGTAATGGCTTCACATACATTCTTCCTGAGTCATATTCTACAATTCTAGAATTGCTGCTTTCTTAACCTAGAGTATCAATAGTATTAAGTCCAGGACCCACTGTTACTTGGTAGTACTGAGGCTTGAGGACCCTTCAAGTGCTGTATTACAGGCAGTTATCTTTTTTACTAAGAGCAAAGGAAGGTTAACCATAACCTTGTGTTGTGTTTTGACAGGTGGCATTCTAAGCACTTCACATATATTTTTCTTTTAATCTTCATAACTCTCCAAGTTTAATCCTATCTTCAGCTCCATTTCACAGGTGGGAAACTATTCAGGATTCTGCTGCTCATTAGTTTGGGGCAAGATCATTCATGACCCCAGGGTGTCTGGTTCCAAACCTAGACTCAATTACTACTGTGCAGCCCCTTCTTATAGACTCACAACTTAAGGAACCAAAGGTTGATACATAAGGACAGTTTCTATGCGGTGAAGCTGTCCCAATTTCGACACTCCTACAGTGACCCTTTTTTTTCTTAATTTGAGGACCATGTGGTTCAGAGATTATTGATTTATACTACCTGAAGAATATCTCTCACTCTGTATAAGACACAAAAATAATTAGCTGGGTAAGTCTAAAACAGTACTTAGGAGCAATTCTATAAATACAAAGGTGGGAAGAGGAGAGACTAAACTGCATATAATGTAAACACAAGAGGTCTTGTGCTGAACTCTAAATGCTTGAGCCACGGAGGCTACAGGCAGGAGCTCATCTTGGCTGGCTGGCTACAGGATGCTTAAGACCCTCTGGACTTACTTATAGGACATGAAATGTCAGTTCTAATTGTGGAAAAAAGACGAAATGCCACTGGTATTACTCTTCCCTCTGTTTTCCATGACCATGACCTAGGATCTCTCTCCTCCAGCCTCTTATTTGATGCTGGTCCCTATACTAACTCTCCATGGTAATTCTATATTAAGAAACTATACTGTCTCTTTAAAGACCATCTCCCGGAGCCAGATCTCAGGCCCACCACCTTCTAAGCAAGCTCTACACTCTTGATTTTTTTTTTTTTAAAGTCAGAATCTTCCAGGAACCCTCTGGAGAAGTCTCAGAGGTCCCTGTGTCCCTGGTCACCCTGGCCAACCGGGCTTCATGGTCTATACTAGGCACCCCCAAACCACTACCACCCTTTAAGAGCTGGGAATTATGCCCATGTTTTCTGTAAGAAAGACTAATCTTGAATATGTTTTTTAAAAGTTTGTGCCTAGGGGAAGAGAATGTTCATCCCATATGTTATCTTGTGGAAGTGGTTCTTAAACTTCAGTGAACATTGGAACCACCTGAAGCCCTTGTTAGACTTACAGACCCTCCTCACTTCCATTCCCTTCTAGAAAATCCTGCCTCAAAATGAGAAGGCCCAGGGATTTGTATTGTTTAAAAGATAATCCATCCATCATACTTCCAGAAAAATTGCTTTGTGGTTTTTCCTGGTTTCCACTTCAATGCTTGCCCCTGACTAATAAGTCTGTTCCTGGTCCCAGAAGAGACTACAAAGACAAAGCAAAACAATAAATTTTTAACTATTACTTGTGTTTAACACATTACCTACTTCAAGTGCCTTGAGGAAATTGAGGCCAGAGAAAGCAAAGGATTTGCTCAGGTTTTAAAAGTTAGTGGTGGATCTCAGACTAGAACACATGTCTCTCATCTTCCAGTTCAGTCCTCTACCCCCTACCACCTTCCCTCTCTGAGGTAGGAATAATAAAACCTGTATATTTGATATAAAAAGATGACATGTATTGAAAAATTAGATAATTCTGTAAAAGGCTGAGAAGAAATTTTTACATGATTCAGTCACAGCTTTTTTAGGAAATACATCACAGAAGTAATTTAAAGTATCTGTTTGGTAGCCTAACACTGGCCATTTTGATATTTAATCTAGTTTTACCTTGTGCGAGAGATCATTAGAAAACACCTCCATCTGTGCCTCAGTTTCCTTATCTGTCATCAACCCAGATAAATGTGGTAAAAATAATTCAAGATTATAATCGGCATGCAAAAGATTCAAAATACAAACATACTCTCACCTTTAATAAATGAAAATGAAAAGTATTCAGAGAGGTAAATTGAAGTGATTCTTTCCAGAATAATAAACAAAGAAGTTATTACAATGCCTTCAAAAAAAAAACCTCCCCTAAAATATCCCAAACATGATTTATCTTATAGAAATATTTCTTTAGAGCAACTATTCCCACAATCATATTTTGCATTATGGCAAATTGGAAAGTAATTTCTTACTTGGAAATTGGAAAGTAATTCCAATTTCTTCTGGGTAATTTGAGCAATGAGAAAGGCACAGAGACTGTCCTTATATAACATTAAACAGCCAGATGGAAACTGTAAAGATTTAGCCATGTATCCAAATAATTGATATATACTATATTATCTAATATTTTAGGAGAATTCACTTATTTCATTTTGATTGAATTAGTAATAATTGTTAAGTGTTTTCTATGAACAAATCATAGTGCTAGAAAATTTGGTGTTCGGTAGACTCAGTAATTGAAGGCCAACCAGGACACAAAACTTTTTGCGTGGTTCAGGAAGGAAGAAAATGGGAGTCAAATTATTTTTCCATAGAAAATAATGTGATACCAGACCCAGAAAGATATAACAATTGCATATGAATTATGTGATGAGAACTATATCTAATTACTGAAGAAAAAGAGAGACCCACAGGTCATGATCCCCGGGTCCTGGGATCAAGCCCCACATCGAGCCCCACATCGAGCCCCACATCGGGCTCCCTGCTCAGCGGGGGACCTGCTTCCCCTTCTCTCTCTGCCTGCCTCTTTGCCTACTTGTGATCTCTCTCCCTGTCAAATAAATAAATAAAATCTTTAAAAAGAAAAAAAAAAAGACCTTCTTTAGATATTGTTCAACAATCTCCTCCTCTCCTAATCCTAAACAGCCTCCTGTCCTAATCATTTCTCTATGACCATCCTCTATCATCCTCCTCCCCATTCACTCATTTATCATTTACCCCCTGTAGGAACTTTAAAGTTGGAGGAGAAGTACCAGCTTTTTATTGGAAGATTGGAAATCTCTGTGTTGGGCAATGCTCCCAATTAAAAACAAAAGAGATTTCATTATTAAAAAGACAACTGGAATTATAAAGTTGTTTCATCAATGTTATAAATCGTGACAATTATATTTGCCTGGTTTTTCTTTTGTTTTGTTTTGGTTTGGTTTTTTGCTGCTTCTTGACCCTAAAAACAAACAAACAAACAAAAAAGTTTAAAGGAAATTAAGATTTATTTTGGCAAGACATATGAAATTTGCTTCATTACTTAGTGCACTAAATGCTCTCTAAATAAATCCCATACTGATCTTTCACCATGAAAATCTGTACAGTGAACTCCGAGTTTATTATGCCTACTTGAAAAGGGTAATTTAATAAGGCATCAGTACAAATACTTAATTGTGCAATGGCTATCGACAATGCCTTTAAACAGTTGCATATTTGCCAGATTTAGCTAATGGAAGTAGAATTGCCACTTAATGTCTCAGCTTGCACTGGTGGAAAATAAATTGTATCTGACATTCCTTTGGCTTTTAAAGGACATACTTAGATAATATTTACAGTCAAATTGATCTATTGTTGCATTTATGTTTTCTTGGGTTAAAAAAAAGGATCAAATGGGTTCTAAAGGATAATATTTCTTTACATCTGCTCAGTTTGGAATGCTTTTGCATTCACATGCCTCATTTAGTGGATGTCTAACCAAAGTCTAAATATCTGAATGGCGAGTTGACATTTCAATCAGGCAAACAGTTATTTTAACAATAGCTCTAAGACCCAGATGTGTGCAAGATCAGTTGGTCAGTGGGCTGGGCTGTTCATTTTTCCTGAAGGTCATGTAGACAGAACTTGATTCATTAAACCAGCGGATACATTAAGTATTGAGGTATCTTATTCAGTTTAACTAGAAGAAAAAGCTAGGAAAAAAGATCTAATATTTCAACATCCATTACTTTCCCAGCACTATAAAATTCAAAAACAGGCAAGTCTTATTATTGACAGTGTTAAAAATCAGAACACTGTTTCCCTCGGGAGGTAAATAACTGGAAAAAAGCACAAGGAGATGCATCAGTTACACTGCGATGTTCCATTTCCTGATCAGGGTGTTGGTTACGTTGATATGTTTACTCATACACCTGTCTAACAACCACTGTCAAGATACATAACATGACCATCATCTCGGAAAGTTACTCGTGCTCCTTGCCAATCAATACCTGATCCTTCCCACTCCCAGAGGCAATGGTGGTTTTGACTGTTTTGCACTATAAGGTTAGTTTTAACTGTTCTAAAACTCCAAAAATTAAATCATTCAGTAAACACTCTTTTACATAATAAGACTTTTTCATTCAGTATGTTTTTGAGATTCATCCATATTGCACATATCAATAGTTTGCTTTTATTGCTGAGTAGTATTCCATTGTATGCATATACCATGGTTTGTTTATCCATTTTGTAATTAATGGACATGTGGGTCATTTCCAATTTCGGGCTACTATGAATAAACTTCCAATGAACAAGAACTCTTCTACAGATCTTTTAGTAAACATTTTTTTTCATTTCCCTTGGATAAATACATAGGGGAGGAATTGCTGGGCCATCAGGGATGGAGTACTATCGCCTTGACTTTGGTATGATATATGATGGATTTTCATATATCCTTTTATAAAAACAAAGATGTTAGGGATTCTGACAGTGTAATTAGGGAAGCATATCTTAACAAACATCTTTTCATAAAAAGCTGATCAGAATCAAATCAATAAGGAAACGGATTTTTAATGATATCAGGCCTATAACAATATGGGGCCTAGGACCATGTCCTTGGCTCTACTGTAATCAATATTTTTGTCAGCAATACAGATGAAGACATTTTAGATATATTCAACAAATATTCATATGAGATATACTCAACAAATCTGTAATGGGCTGAAAGGAATGATCAATTCCATCCCTGCCCATGTCAAGGACTTTCTCTCATAAGCCTGTGCACAGTTTTCTCTTTGCTTTAAATATCTTTTCTGAGAGCTCAGGTAACTATAAGTGCAACATGGGCCATTACCTTGTCATGGAAATAATTTTAGGTGCTTAACACATATATAGAATTGCAGGAGATACATCAAAGTTGCTAATAATCCCTCTAGTTTCTGTCTCAAGTCACATCTAGACTATTGTGTCCCATATGGTAAAAATTAGCAAGCCATAGTGAATCTGGAGGAGAAAGAGGAATCTGAAAATAAAGAGGGAACTGGAAAACTAAAATAAGAAGAAATTAAGAGACCTAGGATAGCCATCCCTCCAATTCTAGCCTCACTCCACGGAACCCAAATCTTGCTCTACCTGAGAAAAATCTTTGCAGACACATTATCCCTAGAATCCTACATCCTGCCATTTTCCCTCTAGGCTTCCTCCATTAATCTTGGAATATACAACTATGGTACAAGGAACAAACCCTGAATAGGAACTGAGGAGAACAAAGAGAACATTAAATGATTGCATGGAATTTATTACACTCAGGAGAAAATTTTGTGATTAATTAAATGTGTGGAAATTTTTTTTGTTTGATTTGGAGAAAAATAATTATAATCAATGTTCTTTATGTTTTAATTCTATAAGATACAAATGAGTTAATATTTATGAAAGCACTTTTAATGTATGAAGAAGTCCAAATGCAAGGGAAAATTTGGGACACCTGGGTGGCTTACATGGTTAAGCATCTGTGTTTGGCTTGGGTCATGATCTCCAGGTCCTGGGATGGAGCCCCACACAAGGTTTCTGGCTCAACTGGGAGTCTTCTTCTCCCTCTCCCTCTGCCTCTTACCCTGCTTATGTGCTCTCTCTGCCTCAAATGAATAAATAAAATTTTTAAAAAAATATTTGAAGAAGAGGGGAGGAGTCAAGATGGTGGAGAAGTAGCAGGCTGAGACTACTTCAGCTAGCAGGAGATCAGCTAGATAGCTTATCTAAAGATTGCAAACACCTGCAAATCCATCGCAGATCGAAGAGAAGAAGAACAGCCATTCTAGAAACAGAAAAACAACCACTTTCTGAAAGGTAGGATTGGCGGAGAAGTGAATCCAAAGCGACGGAAAGATAGACCCTGGGGGGAGGGGCTGGATCCCGGCAAGCGGCGGAGCAACGGAGCACAAAATCGGGACTTTTAAAAGTCTGTTCCGCTGAGGGACATCGCTCCAGAGGCTAAACGGGGCGAAGCCCACGCGGGGTCAATGTGGTCTCAGGTCCCGCAGGGTCACAGAAGGATCAGGGGTGTCTGAGTGTCGCAGAGCTTGCGGGTATTGGAGCGAGAAAGCCGGCTACAGAGACAGAGCCGACAGTAAGCTCGCATCTCGGGGGTACCTTGAACCGGTCGCAGGCTCGGTGAGCTCGGAGCGCGGCCAGAGGTCAGGCAGAAGGGAGTAACTGGGCGCTGTTCTCTGAGGACGCACTGAGGAGTGGGGCCCTGGGCTCACTGCTCCTCCGGGCCAGAGACCAGGAGGCCCCCATTTGTATTCCCGTCCTCCGGAACTCTAAGGAAAGCACTCAAGGAACAAAAGCTCCTGAAAGCAAACCTGAGCGGATTACTCAACCCAGCCCCTGGTAACTGCGGTGCAATTCCGCCTGGGGCAAAGACACTTAAGAATCACTACACCAGGGGCACCTGGGTGGCTCAGTGGGTTAAGCTGCTGCCTTCGGCTCAGGTCAGGATCTCGGGGTCCTGGGATCGAGTCCCGCGTCGGGCTCTCTGCTCAGCAGGGAGACTGCTCCCCTCTCTCTCACTCTCTGCCTACCTCTCTGTCTACTTGTGATCTCTCTCTGTCAAATGAATAAATAAATTCTTAAAAAAAAAAAATTTAAAAAAAAAAAAAGAAAGAAAGAATCACTACACCAGGCCCCTCCCCCAGAAGATCACCAAGAAATCCAGCCAAGACCAAGTTCACCTACCAAGGAGTGCGGTTTCAATACCAAGGAGAGCAGCAGAATTCCAGAGGAGGAGAAAGCAAAGCACGGAATTCATGGCTTTCTCCCTGTGATTTTTTAGTAATTTTTTTCTTTTTCATTTTTTTTTCATCTTTTGCTAAAATTTTTTTAACTTTTAACCTTTTCCTTTTTAACGTTTTTTAACTAGTTTATCTAATATATATATTTTTTCTTTTTTATACTTTTCTTTACTCATTTTTTTCTCTTTTTTTTTTCCCCTTTTCTTTCTTTTTGAACCTCTTTTTATCCCCTTTCTCCCCCCTCACAATTTGGGACCTCTTCTGATTTGGTTAAAGCATATTTTCCTGAGGTTGTTGCCACCCTTTTAGTATTTTACTTGCTCCTTCATATACTCTTATCTGGACAAAATGACAAGGCGGAAAAATTCACCACAAAAAAAAAAAAAAAAAACAAGAGGCAGTACTGAAGGCTAGGGACCTAATCAATACAGACATTGGTAATATGTCAGATCTAGAGTTCAGAATGACAATTCTCAAGGTTCTAGCCAGGCTCGAAAAAGGCATGGAAGATATTAGAGAAACCCACTCGTGAGATATAAAAGCCCTTTCTGGAGAAATAAAAGAACTAAAATCTAACCAAGTTGAAATCAAAAAAGCTATTAATGAGGTTCAATCAAAAATGGAGGCTCTCACTGCTAGGATAAATGAGGCAGAAGAAAGAATTAGTGATATAGAAGACCAAATGACAGAGAATAAAGAAGCTGAGCAAAAGAGGGACAAACAGCTACTGGACCACGAGGGGAGAATTTGAGAGATAAGTGACACCATAAGACAAAACAACATTAGAATAATTGGGATTCCAGAAGAAGAAGAAAGAGAGAGGGGAGCAGAAGGTATACTGGAGAGAATTATTGGGGTGAATTTCCCCAATATGGCAAAGGGAACGAGCGTCAAAATTCAGGAGGTTCAGAGAATGCCCCTCAAAATCAATAAGAATAGGCCCACACCCCGTCACCTAATAGTAAAATTTACAAGTCTTAGTGACAAAGAGAAAATCATGAAAGCAGCCCGGGAAAAGAAGTCTATAACATACAATGGTAAAAATATTAGATTGGCAGCTGACTTATCCACAGAGACCTGGCAGGCCAGAAAGAGCTGGCATGATATTTTCAGAGCACTAAACGAGAAAAACATGCAGCCAAGAATACTATATCCAGCTAGGCTATCATTGAAAATAGAAGGAGAGATAAAAAGCTTCCAGGACAAACAAAAACTAAAAGAATGTGCAAACACCAAACCAGCTCTACAGGAAATATTGAAAGGGGTCCTCTAAGACAAGAGAGAGCCTACAAGTGGTAGATCAGAAAGGAACAGAGACAATATACAGTAACAGTCACCTTACAGGCAATACAATGTCACTAAATTCATATCTCTCAATAGTTACCCCGAATGTTAGTGGACTAAATGCCCCAATCAAAAGACACAGGGTATCAGAATGGATAAAAAAAACAAAACCCATCTATATGTTGCCTCCAAGAAACTCATTTTAAGCCCAAAGACACCTCCAGATTTAAAGTGAGGGGGTGGAAAAGAATTTACCATGCAAAGCAGGAGTGGCAATCCTTATATCAGATCAATTAGATTTTAAGCCAAAGACTATAATAAGAGATGAGGAAGGACACTATATCATACTCAAAGGGTCTGCCCAACAAGAAGATCTAACAATTTTAAATGTCTATGCCCCCAATGTGGGAGCAGCCAACTATATAAACCAATTAATAACAAAATCAAAGAAACACATCAACAATAATACAATAATAGTAGGGGACTTTAACACTCCCCTCACTGAAATGGACAGATCATCCAAGCAAAAGATCAACAAGGAAATAAAGGCCTTAAACCACACACTGGACCAGATGGACATCACAGATATATTCAGAACATTTCAGCCCAAAGCAACAGAATATACATTCTTCTCTAGTGCACATGGAACATTCTCCAGAATAGATCACATCCTCGGTCCTAAATCAGGACTCAACCGGTATCAAAAGATTGGGATCATTCCCTGCATATTTTCAGACCACAATGCTCTGAAGCTAGAACTCAACCACAAGAGGAAGTTTGGAAAGAACCCAAATACATGGAGACTAAACAGCATCCTTCTAAAGAATGAATGGGTCAACCAGGAAATTAAAGAAGAATTGAAAAAAATCATGGAAACTAATGATAATGAAAATACAACGGTTCAAAATCTGTGGGACACAACAAAGGCAGTCCTGAGAGGAAAATATATAGTGGTACAAGCCTTTCTCAAGAAACAAGAAAGGTCTCAGGTACATGACCTAACCCTACACCTAAAGGAGCTGGAGAAAGAACAACAAAGAAACCCTAAGCCCAGCAGGAGAAGAGAAATCATAAAGATCAGAGCAGAAATCAATGAAATAGAAACCAAAAAAACAATAGAACAAATCAACGAAACTAGGAGCTGGTTCTTTGAAAGAATTAATAAAATAGATAAACCCCTGGCCACACTTATCAAAAAGAAAAGAGAAAGGACCCAAATAAATAAAATCATGAATGAAAGAGGAGAGATCACAACTAACACCAAAGAAATACAAAGTACTATAAGAACATACTATGAGCAACTCTACGCCAACAAATTTGACAATCTGGAAGAAATGGATGCATTCCTAGAAACATATAAACTACCACAACTGAACCAGGAAGAAATAGAAAGCCTGAACAGACCCATAACCAGTAAGGAGATTGAAACAGTCATTAAAAATCTCCAAACAAACAAAAGCCCAGGGCCAGATGGCTTCCCAGGGGAATTCTACCAAACATTTAAAGAAGAACTAATTCCTATTCTCCTGAAACTGTTCCAAAAAATAGAAATGGAAGGAAAACTTCCAAACTAATTTTATGAAGCCAACATCACCTTGATCCCAAAACCAGACTAGGATCCCATCAAAAAAGAGAGCTATAGACCAATATCCTTGATGAACACAGATGCGAAAATTCTCACCAAAATACTAGCCAATAGGATTCAACAGTACATTAAAAGGATTATTCACCACGACCAAGTGGGATTTATTCCAGGGCTGCAAGGTTGGTTCAACATCCGCAAATCAGTCAATGTGATATAACACATCAATAAAAGAAAGAACAAGAACCATATGATACCCTCAATAGATGCTGAAAAAGCATTTGACAAAGTACAGCATCCCTTCCTGATCAAAACTCTTCAAAGTGTAGGGATAGAGGGCACATACCTCAATATCATCAAAGCCATCTATGAAAAACCCACCGCAAATATCATTCTCAATGGAGAAAAACTGAAAGCTTTTCCACTAAGGTGAGGAACAAGGCAGGGATGTCCATTATCACCACTGCTATTCAACATAGTACTAGAAGTCCTAGCCTCAGCAATCAGACAAAAAAAGGAAATTAAAGGCATCCAAATTGGCAAAGAAGAAATCAAACTATCACTCTTCGCAGATGGTATGATACTATATGTGGAAAATCCAAAGACTCCACTCCAAAACTGCTAGAACTTGTACAGGAATTCAGTAAAGTGTCAGGATATAAAATCAATGCACAGAAATCAGTTGCATTTCTCTATACCAACAACAAGACAGAAGAAAGAGAAATTAAGGAGTCAATCCCATTTACAGTTGCACCCAAAACCATAAAATACCTAGGAATAAAACTAACCAAAGAGGCACAGAATCTATACTCAGAAAACTATAAAGTACTCATGAAAGAAACTGAGGAAGACACAAAGAAATGGAAAAATGTTCCATGCTCCTGCATTGGAAGAATAAATATTGTGAAAATGTCATGCTACCTAAAGCAATCTACACATTTAATGCAATTCCTATCAAAGTACCATCCATCTTTTTCAAAAAATGGAACAAATAATCCTAAAATTTATATGGAACCAGAAAAGACCTCGAATAGCCAAAAGGATATTGAAACAGAAATCCAAAGTTGGTGGCATCACAATTCTGGACTTCAAGCTCTATTACAAAGCTGTCAACATCAAGACAGCATGGTATTGGCACAAAAACAGACACATAGATCAATGGAACAGAATAGAGAGCCCAGAAATAGACCCTCAACTCTATGGTCAACTAATCTTCGACAAAGCAGGAAAGAATGTCCAATGGAAAAAAGACAGCCTCTTCAATAAATGGTGTTGGGAAAATTGGACAGCCACATGCAGAAAAATGAAATTGGACCATTTCCTTACACCACACACAAAAATAGACTCAAAATGGATGAAGGACCTCAATGTGAGAAAGGAATCCATCAAAATCCTTGAGGAGAACACAGGCAGCAACCTCTTCGACCTCAGCCGCAGCAACATCTTCCTAGGAACATCGCCAAAGGCAAGGGAAGCAAGGGCCAAAATGAACTATGAACTACTGGGATTTCATCAAGATCAAAAGCTTTTGCACAGCAAAGGAAACAGTTAACAAAAATCAAAAGACAACCAACAGAATGGGAAAAGATATTTGCATGGATTCCATGAAACCAGATGGGATAGGGAGGGAGACAAACCATAAGTGACTCTTAATCTCACGAAACAAACTGTGGGTTGCTGGGGGGAGGGGGCTTGGGAGAAGGGGGGTAGGGTTATGGACATTGGGGAGGGTATGTGCTTTTGGGTAAATTGGAAGGGGAGGTGAACCATGAGAGACTATGGACTCTGAAAAACAATCTGAGGGGTTTGAAGTGGCGGGGGGGTGGGAGGTTGGGGTACCAGGTGGTGGGTATTATAGAGGGCACAGCTTGCATGGAGCACTGGGTGTGGTGAAAAAATAATGAATACTGTTTTTCTGAAAATAAATAAATTGGAAAAAAAAAGATATTTGCAAACAACATATCAGACAAAGGACTAGTGTCCAAAATCTATAAAGAACTTAGCAAACTCAACACCCAAAGAACAAACAATCCAATCAAGAAATGGGCAGAGGACATGAACAGACATTTCTGCAAAGAAGACATCCAGATGGCCAACAGACACATGAAAAAGTGCTCCATGTCACTCGGCATCAGGGAAATACAAATCAAAACCACAATGAGATATCACCTCATACCAGTCCGAATGGCTAAAATCAACAAGTCAGGAAATGACAGATGCTGGCGAGGATTCCGAATGGCTAAAATCAACAAGTCAGGAAATGACAGATGCTGGCGAGGATGCGGAGAAAGGGGAACCCTCCTACACTGTTGGTGGGAATGCAAGCTGGTGCAACCACTCTGGAAAACAGCATGGAGGTTCCTCAAAATGTTGAAAATAGAACTGCCCTATGACCCAGCAATTGCACTACTGGGTATTTACCCTAAAGATACAAACGTAGTGATCCAAAGGGGCACGTGCACCCGAATGATTATAGCAGCAATGTCCACAATAGCCAAACTTTGGAAAGAACCTAGATGTCCATCAACAGATGAATGGATCAAGAAGATGTGGTATATATACACAATGGAATACTATGAAGCCATCAAAAGAAATGAAATCTTGCCATTTGCGACAACATGGATGGAACTAGAGCGCGTATCATGCTTAGTGAAATAAGTCAAGCAGAGAAAGACAACTATCATATGATCTCCCTGATATGAGGAAGTGGTGATGCAACATGGGGCTTAAGTGGGTAGGAGAAGAATCCATGAAACAAGATGGGATTGGGAGGGAGACAAACCATAAGTGACTCTTAATCTCACAAAACAAACTGAGGGTTGCTGGGGGGGGGGGGTTTGAGAGAAGGGGGGTGGGGTTATGGACATTGGGGAGGGTATGTGCTTTGGTGAGTGCTGTGAAGTGTGTAAACCTGGCGATTCACAGACCTGTACCCCTGGGGATAAAAAATATTTATAAAAAATTAAAAAATTATTAGAAAAAAATATTTGAAGAAGACGTTTTAAGAACCTCCCCTGGAAATAACATACACCATGCAGAGTAAAATTTGAGAGTTTTTGTTGGTGGTGGTGGTGGTCAATTGCCTTTACCAGTCCTAACACATATAATCTAATATGACTCTTTACAAACCATGCACTATTGTGCTCCCAGGTCAAGAGTTGAGTGAGAAGAGAAAGGTTGGTCTTGCTCTGAACGCTCATAAACTCAAATTTTGGTTTTAGACTATTTTTCTTACAGCCTTATATTTGGGATCATATTTCTTCATATTTCTCTACAGCCTTTGCCAAGGCTTTAATAAAGAAATAGAAAGTAGAATATCTTTCTCTGTACCATTGCAGATAGGGACATTTTCTACTCCTCTCACCCTCTCATATAATAGAATAGCAAAGGGGAATATGTGAAATATAAAGGGTCCAAGTCTGTTCCTTTCAGGTAACTGTAAGTATATGTAATATGCATACCTAGAAGTAGGTATGTTACTTATATGGGTTCACATTCTGCATCCTTAATTAAGCAGTAAAATTTCACATAAAAAGAAAAGAAAACTGATTACACTGGAGTTAAAAAGCCATCTCAATAAAAGACTTTGATAAGACATCTCAAACTTGATAATATTCTAGATAAAGCCTCTAGAATCAGTTAGCCTAACTACTCTAAATAACACAGTAATGAAACTACTGCCTTAGACAAAGTTAATTACTGTTCCTGACAAATCAACTCATAGCACCCACTTAGCTTGATGGAAAGTATGAAGCATTAGGTTCTCATACACAGTTTTATTGATTGGTATACAAAAATTGGCAGAAAAACTCACGGCTTGTATTCATTCATTCATTCATTCATTCATTTATTCTACAAATACTTTTCAATTACTAACCATGCCAAATGTGCTGTTAGGCCCTGATTATATATTTTCTAGTCAATTAGGGCAAATCCTGGAGAAGTTAATTGGATACACTTTACTGCTTATTTTGGAGACAAGTTTTAGATAAATAGACTCTTGTTTGAAAGATAATACATGCAAATACTTCAGAAAATGGGAAATTAACTCTAAGGATATAGAGGATCTGAAATTGACAAGCCACTGAGAACCAAGGTAGCTCTGAGGACCAGCCATTCTTGCCATCTCTTGTTGAGAACATGATCTTCTGCTTCTTCATTCTACTCTCTCTGCTGGCACAGTTCCTCTCTATATTCATAGTTCTTGTTCCTCCACAAACTTGGTGTGTGACCACTATGATACACTGCATAATAACAACTTTACTAGAAGATAATTTCTCAGAACCCCGTCCTTTGTGTGAGTGCAAGTTAAGACTTGGTCAAAAGAAGAATGTTCATAAGATTTGGAAGGAAGAACTGAAGTAGAAGCCATTATCCTGGAGATCCATCAAAGTCAGACATCGAGCAGAGGTGCCTGGTGGGATCCAGCATGCTTTTGCTCTCTTTTGCAACACATCTAACTCATCTTCCCAGTTGCTGGTCCTGCTGACCAAGATCAGTCCTGTTTCCCACTATGAGGAACTTGGCTGAGGACCCAGAGCTTCCCCAGAGTACCCTTTCTATAAACATCTCCACAAACTTCCCCTACATCACCCACCATACAGCCAGATGTGCTTTTATTCTCTTTGACTTCTCTGCAAGCTCTGGCTTGTCAACCCACACCAGTGCTTCAAATGGACTACTTAGTGACTGTTTCTCTGACTCTCCAACTTCTGCCTTTCAGACTTCACTTTCCCAGTTCCTCTAACACTTGTGTAAGGTCCAATTCCTATACTAAATCTCTTATTTCAATATTATTTATGGTAGCTTTGCCTCAGTGCCCATGTTTTCTAAATCATATTCCCAAGAGCAAGAATTTTACTAGTCCAACTCATTTGTCACATTGAGGCTGTATCCTTAAGTCTCACCACAGAGTTTCTGATTCAGTAAGTATAAGGGAAAGTTTTACTACCTGCATTTTTGAAAACCTGCATACATGATTCTGTTATGCAACCCTGTTGCAAACCATGAGTTTTAAAGTCACAAGAAAGAAATTTATAAGTTAAACCCAAGAGGATTTCAAAATTTGACATATGTCCTCATGGTTTAGAATATTCGCAAAGTAAAAAAACAAAACCAAAAAAAGTGTGCTGGGGTGGCTCAGTCAGCCTTTGACTCAGGTCATGGTCCCATAGTCTTGAGATCAAGTCTAGCATAAGGTTCCCTGTTCAGGAGAAACCCTACTTCTCCCTCCCCCACTCCCCTGGCTTGTGCTTTCTCTCTCTGTCAAATAAATAAATAAAAACCTTTTTTTTTTAAGATAAATTTATACAAAAGAGTTTGCACTTTTGGAACTCTTGTTATGTAGCAACTCTAATCATATAAACATATCTCTTTCCACCTAAAAATATTTTTGTAGAAAAAAATATGGATGAGTCAACCATGTGCCTGGCCTTCCTGCTCCTTGTCTAGACAAAAACAAACAAACAAACAAAGTCAGTATCTTTGATCTCAAAAAAGATGCCCCATAATTCACCTTGTGTCAGGTAACGAGAATGAGTATTTAATTTACTTCTATAGAGTGAGAGCCCCATCCATTAAAAACAACATATAGCAAATTTTACAAATACCAGGTACTATCACCAAAGTATGCAACAGCAGACTTGATTTTGAATAAATTCATTATTTTACACAATACATGCAATTGACAATGGAATATTTGAAAAAAGAGATTGCTTACATATCTCAGAGAAAAATATTTCTCTAACACTTCTTACCTCCATATTATATTATGCTTCTAAATAGGTAGGCAGAATAAATTTTATCCTCAGTATGCTAAAGGGCATTTTTAAAATTCAATAATACTCCAGAAGAATCAAAAGTGTCAAGTGTTTACATAATTGAGTTGAACAATTGTTATTAAATTAGTAGCAAAGGTTACCTTTTTCAATAGGAGAGAATTTGGATAAACCATAAAACTATTTCAAATTCCCATGGATTCTCCACCAATAGTTAAACTTCCATTCCCATAACTAAGAAATGCCCGAGGGGATGATAACAAATCTCTCTTCCTCCTTCTGTTTTGTTAAAAACTAATAATAAAAAAAAATCACAACAAGGAGTAATGAAAATCTACAGAATGAGGTCCCATGTATACACTGTAAGAAGGCAGAGTTTATAAGTTCTTCTATTCCAATCGGGGATTGTTCAATATGGTGGATTCTGTTGTAAATCATATTTGAAAGAGACAAGTTTAGAGTAGGAAAATTTCTTGCTAATTCAGAGGATTAGAACACGAAATGAAGAAATCAGAAAAATTTGATGGTGGTGAAGAAAGGATAAAAAGAACAGAGGGGAAAAAATATTTTTTTTATGTTTCTAGGCCAAGTTTATGTTGTCTAAAAAATAAGGGAGACCAATTATTCTGGGGCATCCATTATTGTGGGCAATAAACACAATCAAGATAATTTAAATCGATCATTTTCAAACTGAATTTCTTTTAATCAGTGAACTAAATTAACTATCTTTTTTTTAATTTTTTTTCAATTTATTTATTTTCAGAAAAACAGTATTCATTATTTTTTCACCACACCCAGTGCTCCATGCAATCCATGCCCTCTATAATATCCACCACCTGGTAACCCAACCTCCCACCCCCCCCCCACTTCAAACCCCTCAGATTGTTTTTCAGAGTCCATAGTCTCAATTTAGGGTGACTGATTTAGGAAGGCCCTTTGGGATCATTTGCTCCACTCTTTTCATTTTAGAAGATGAAACTACAACCCAGGAAAGAGAAATGGTTTCCCCAAGGTTGCCCAGATACTGACTGGCAGGGCTCGGTCTATAACACAGACCTCTAGAAAAATGCTCCTTTATACTCCAATTCCTCTTCCATAAAGAAAAACAACTAGTTGTTTCTGAGGACATACTATGTGGCAACAACTACTCCAAGGCTTCCAGAGATCCACACATTTAATCCCACAATAATAAGAGTTGGGGCCTATTATTGTCCATCTTTCTAAAAATGGAGAAACAGAGGCTTTGGTTAAGTAACTTACCCAAAGTTGCATAGCTATAGTGGCAGAGGTAAAATAAATATTGCTTGTATACTCTAAAAATAAGTTGTAAACCCTAAATTATGAGTTATATACAGTTGGGCAATGCTAACAAGATTGCTGACCTTGAGGGTTATTGAAAAATCAGCATAATTTTCAGAAGAGGCTGTCAGTTAAATGTGATGTCTAATGTGTTAACCATAATCGTCAAAGCACAGGAGTAACCAACAAAAGAAGTGTACCTACGATTTGTATGAATTAGGACCTCCTGTATCCTATTAACAAGGTGCAGCTCCTTCTCAAAGAGCTCAAGATCTAACAGTAGAAATTTAGATCTATAAAAACTACGTATTGTACGAAGAAACTTGGAAAGGATCTCATAACAAACATACAACCAAATCCCATGGATTAAATAAAAATGGATCACAATCCTTTCTAATCCCTAAAACTTATTTTTATATTGTTTCATTTTGTGTGTATTTTTTAAGTAATAACTTTCTTAAAAAATGATGACTGCTTTTCATTTTTCAAAAAAAATCCAGCCATATTGAAAAACATTTTAAATTTAGGGGCACCAGGGTGGCTCAGTGAGTTAAAGCCTCTGTTTTCGGCTCAGGTCATGATCCCAAGGTCCTGGGATCGAGCCCCACATCGGGCTCTCTGCTCAGCAGGGAGCCTGCTTCCTCCTCTGTCTCTGCCTGCCTCTCTGCCTACTTGTGATCTCTGTCTGTCAAATAAATAAATAAAATCTTTTTTTTTATTTTTTTATTTTTTTTTAAAGATTTTATTTATTTATTTGAGAGAGAGAGACAGTGAGAGAGAGCATGAGCGAGGAGGTCAGAGAGCGAAGCAGACTCCCCATGGAGCTGGGAGCCTGATGTGGGACTCGATCCCGGGACTCCAGGATCACGCCCTGAGCCAAAGGCAGTTGTCCAACCAACTGAGCCACCCAGGCGTCCCAATAAAATCTTTAAAAAAAAAAAAAAAAAAAATTTTTAATTTAAAAAATCTCCCAAAGTCTTACCACCAAGAAATACCTATTTACCTTGGGTGAAAATTATTACTACTAATATATAGACAGATAGGTAAATATATAGATAAATTATACTTTATTTTAGTCAAAGAAAAATTACTTCAAATGAAATTGCTGGACTTTGGATAATGTTTCCATATCACCTTCTAAAAAACCTTCTACAGGTTAAGGGTCTAGAGCCATCGATTTGAGGATTTGGGGATTTTTTTTTTTATCACATTTCAATTTTACACAGTAATTACCAACTTTTTGCTGTGAAAGCTGAGAAAATAACCTAATTTTCCCCATCTGCCCAACTCTCTGATTTGTGTTCATTATAATTTTACACTGTCCGTGGTTTATATTGATATCCTGTTCAGTCATCATAACTTTCACAGCTGTTGAGTCTTGATTCTTAATTTTACATGGATTCAAAACTGACTTGTAAATTTTACCATCATTTTATCACTTTTGAGGTTTGGGATGCATTTAGTTAGTAAGATTTTATCAAGTAGTAAGGTTATTTTAAATCAGAGTCTATGGACGTTGGCTCCTAGAACAAGAACCATATGATATTCTCAATAGATGCTGGAAAAGCATTTGATAAAATACAGCATCCTTTCTTGATCAAAACTCTTCAAAGTGTAGGGATAGAGGATACGTACCTCAATATCATCAAAGCCATCTATGAAAAATCCACCACGAATATCATTCTCAATGGAGAAAAACTGAGAGCTTTTCCAGTAAAGTCAGGAGTGCAGCAGGGATGTCCATTATCACCACTGCTATTCAGCATAGTACTAGAAGTCCTAGCCTCACCAATCAGACAACAAAAAGAAATAAAAGGCATCCAAACAGCAAAGAAGTCAAACTCTCACTCTTTGCAGATGATATGATACTATATGTGGAAAACCCAAAAGACTCTACTCCAAATCTGCTAGAACTTGTAAAGGCATTCAGTGAAGTGTCAGGATATAAAATCAATACACAGAAATCAGTTGCATTTCTATACACCAACAACAAGGCAGAAGAAAGAGAAATAAAGGAGTCAATCCCATTTACAATTTTTTTAAAGATTTTTATTTATTTATTTGATAGACAGAGAGAGATCACAAGTAGGCAGAGAGAGAGGGGGGAAGCAGGCTCCCCGCTAAGCAGAGAGCCCGATGTGGGGCTCGATCCCAGGACCCTGAGATCATGACCCGAGCTGAAGGCAGAGGCCCAAACCACTGAGCCACCCAGGCGCCCCCCATTTACAATTGTACCCAAAACCATAAGATACCTAGAAATAAACCTAACCAAAGAGGCAAAGAATCTGTACTCAGAAAACTATAAAGTACTCATGAAAGAAATTGAGGAAGACACAAAGAAATGGAAAAATATTCCATGTTCATGGATTGGAAGAACAAATATTATGAAAATGTCTATGCTACCTAAAGCAATCTACACATTTAATCAATCCCTATTAAAATCCCATCCATTTTTTTCAAAGAAATGGAACAAATAATCCTAAAATTTATATGGCACCAGAAAAGACCTTGAATAGCCAGAGGAATGTTGAAAAAGAAAGCCAAAGTTGGTGGCATCACAATTCCAGAGTCCAAGCTCTATTATGAAGCTATCATCATCTGCACAGTATGGTACTGGCACAAAAAGAGACACACAGATCAGTGGAACAGACTAGAGAGTGCAGAAATACACCCTCAACTCTATAGTCAACTAATCTTTGACAAAGGAGGAAAGAATGTCCAATGGGAAAAAAGACAGTCTCTTCAACAATTATCACAACAAATGGTGTTGGGAAAATTGGACAGCCACATGCAGAAAAATATAACACATACGTATAACACATATGAAAACAGACTCAAAATGGATGAAAGACCTCAGTGTGAGAAAGGAATCCATCAAAATCCTTGCGGAGAACACAGGCAGCAACTTCTTCAACCTCAGCCACAGCAACTTCTTCCTAGAAACATCACCAAAGGCAAGGGAAGCAAGGGTAAAAATAAACTATTGGGACTTCATCAAGATCAAAAGCTTTTGCACATTAAAAGAAACAGTCAGCAAAAACAAAAGACAACTGACAGAATGGGAGAAGATATTTGCAAACAACATATCAGATAAAGAGCTAGTATCCAAAATCTATAAAGAACTTACCAAACTCAACACCCAAAGAACAAGTAATCCAATCAAGAAATAGGCAGATGACATGTACAGACATTTCTGCAAAGAAGACATCCAGATGGCCAACAGATACATAAAAAAGTGCTCCATATCACTCAGCATCTGGGAAATACAAATCAAAACCACAATGAGATACCACCTCATGCCAGTCAGACGGCTAAAATTAACAAGTCAGGAAATGACAGATGCTGGTGAGGACACAGAGAAAGGGGAGCCCTCCTACACTGTTGGTGGAATGCAAGTTGATGCAGCCACTCTGGAAAGCAGCATGGAGGTTCCTCAAAAAGTTGAAAATAGAGCTACCCTACGACCCAGCAATCGCTCTATTTACCCTAAAGATAATTACCTAGACTTAGGTAATTACCCTAAAGATACAAATGTAGTGATCCAAAGGGGCACATGCACCCAAATGTTTATAGCAGCAATGTCCACAATAGCCGAACTATGGAAAGAACCTAGATGTCCATCAATGGATGAATGGATAAAGAAGATGTGGTATCTATATACAATGGAATACTATGTAACCATCAAAAGAAATGAAATCTTGCCATTTGCAATGACATGGATGGAACTAGAGAGTATTATGCTGAGCGAAATAAGTCAATCAGAGAAAGACAAATATCATATGATCTCCCTGTTATGAGGAAGTTGAGAGGCAAAGTGAGGGGATTGGGGGGTAGAGAAGGAAAAAATGCAACAAGATGGGATCGGGAGGGAGACAAACCGTAAGAGACTCTTAATCTCACAAAACAAACTGAGAGTTACCAGGGGGAGGAGGGGAGGGAGAGGGTGGTGGGGTTATGGACATTGGGGAAGGTATGTGCTACAGTCAGTGTTGTGAAGTGTATAAACCTGGCGATTCACAGACCTGTACCCCTGAAGCTAATAATACATTATGTGTTAACAAAAAATAAAAAAAATTAAAAGAAGAACATTTCCATCCCCCCAATAAAAAGCCTTCAAGTCTTTTTATAGCTAATGTACATTCCTACCCCCAAAACTCAAGTAACCACTAACCTATTTTATGTCTATAAATTTTCATTTTATGGGCTTTCATCTAACTAGAAACATCTAATTCATGGTCTCCTGTGTCTGGCTTCTTTCACTTACCATAATAGTATTGATTTTCATCCATGATGTAGTATTTATTGTTAGTTTATTCTTTTTTATTGGTAAGTAGTATTCCATTGTATGGCTATTCCGCATCATTTTATCCATTCACCAGGTGGTCAATGTTTAGGTTGTTTTCAATGTTGGGTTCTTATCTGATAATACTGCTATGGATATTTGTGTGCAAATCTTTGTGTGCACATGTTTTCATTTCTCTTGAGTATATACCTAGGAGTTGAGTTGTTGAACCATATGGTAGTTGCACGTTTAACTTAAGAAAAAGCCAAAGTGTTATCATGGTGTATGCACCATTTTACATCCCCATTAACAGTGTATGAGGATTCCTATTTCTCCATATCTTCATTGACATTTGTTATTCTGTTATTTATTACAGCCATTCTAGTATGTAGAATCATTTCCCTAATGAGTAATGACAAGCACATATTTTCATATGCATATTAGGCATTCATGTATCTTCTTTTGTAAAATGACTCTTCTTACTTTTTGCCCATTTTTTTAAAGTTTTTTATTTTAATTCCAATAAGGTCACATACAGTATTACCCTAATATCAGGTGTGCAATATAGTGATTCAACTATATTCCATACAACACCCAGTGCTCATCATGACAAGTGCACTCCTTAACTCCCATCACCTATTTAACCCATCCGCCCATGCCCCTACTCTAATATCCATCAGTTTGTTCTCTATAATTAAGACTCTGTTTCTTGATTGTTTTCTCTTTTCCATTTGTTCATTTATTTTGTTTCTTAATTTCTACATGAGTAAAATCACCTCCTATTCATTTTTTTCTGACTTTGTTTACTATTATAGTCTCTAGATCCATTCATGTCATTGCAAATGCCAAGATTTCATTTTTATGGCTGAATGATATTCCATTGTGTATACATGGCACATCTTCCTTATCCACTCATCAATCAATAATCTTCTGTGTCTTGGCAATTGTAAATAATGCTCCTATAAACATCAGGGTGCATGTACCATTTTGAATTAGTTAGGATTGTTTTGCTCTTACTAAAAAAGAACATTTTATTTATTTATTTTAGAAGAAGATGGAGAGAGTGTGTGAGCAGGGGGAGGGGCAAAGGGAGCAGGAGAGAGAGAATCTCAAGCAAACTCCACACTGAGCATGGAGCCCAAGTTGGGGCTCAATCTTATGTCCCTGAGATCATGACCTGAGCCAAAATCAAGAGTCTGTCACTTAACCAACTGAGCCACCCAGTGCCTGATTTTGTATTCCATGGGTACCCAATGTATGATTGCTGAATCATAGGGTAGTACTATCTTTTTTATTAAGGAACCTCAACACTATTATCCAGAGTGGCTGCACTAGTTTGCATTCCCACTAAGAGTGCAAGAGGGCTCCCCTTTCTCCACATCCTTGCCAACACCTGCTGTTCCTTGTGCTGTTGATTTTAGCCATTTTCACAGGCGTGAGGTGACATCTCATTATAGTTTTTTTAAGATATATTTATTTATTTGAGAGAGAGATAGTGCAAGCAAGGGAAGGGGCACAGGAAGAGAGAGAGAATCTCAAGCAGAGTCCCTCATGAATGCAGAACCCGACACAGGGCTTGATCTCATGACCCTGAGATCATGACCTAAGCCAAATGAAGAGTGAGATGCTCAACCACCTGAGCCACCCAGACTCCCTTCACTGTAGTTTTGATTTGCATTTCCCTCATGTTAAGTGACAATGAACATCTTTTCATGTGTCCGTTGGCCATCTGTATGTCTTCTTTGGAGAAATGTTTGTTTATGTCTTCTGCCCATTTTTTAATTGGGTTATTTGTTTATGGATGCTGAGTTTTATAAGTTCTTTATATATTTTGTATACTAACCCTTTACTGCATATGTAATTTGCAAATATCTTTTCCCATTTGCAGGTTGCCTTTTAGTACTTGATTATTTCCCTCACTGTGCAGAAGCTTTTTATTTTGATGTAGCCCCAATGGTTTATTTTTGCTTTTGTTTTCCTTGCCTTCAGAGACATATATAAGAAGAAGGTGCTATGGCCAATGTCAAATAAGTTGTTGCTTGCATTCTCTTCTAGAACTTCTCTGGTTTCAGGTCTTTAATTTAGGTCTGTAATACACTTTATTTTTGTGTGTGGTGTAAGAAAGTGGTCCAAAGTGGTCCAGTTTCATCTTTTGGCATCTAGCTGTCCAATTTTCCCAACCCCTTTTGTTGAAGTGACTCCTTTTCTCCCATTGGATAGTCTTCCCTCCTTTGTCAAAGATTAATTGAAGTAAAAGATTAATTGAAGTAATAGTTATGGATTTATTTCTGGGTTATCTATTGTGTTCCTTTGATGTGTGTGTCTATTTTTGTGCCAGTACTAGTGTTTTGATTACTACAGCTTGTAATAGAACTTGAAGTCCAGAATTGTGAGGCCTCTAGCTTTGCACTTCTTTATCAAGGTTGCTTTGGCTATTTAGGATCTCTTGTAGTTCCATAAAATATTAGGATTGTTCCAGTTCTGTGAAAAATGCTGTTGGTATTTTGATAGAGATTGCATTAAATATGTAGATTGCTTTGGGTAGTATAGACATTTTGATTATTTCTTCTTCCAAACAAGAAGCATGGAATGTCTTCCCATTTCTTTGTGTCATCTTCAAATTCATTCATCAGTGTTTTACAGTTTTCAGAGTACAGATCTTTCACCTCTTTGGTTAGGTTTATTCCTAGGTATCTCATTATTTTTGGTGAAATTGTAAATGGGACTATCTTCTTAGTTTCTCTTTCTGCTCCTTCATTATTGGCATATAGAAATACAACAGATTTCTGTACATTGATTTGCATCCTAAGACTTTACTGAATTTTTTTTGCCAGTTTTAGCAGTTATTTGATGAAGTTTTTCAGATTTTCTCTATAAAGTATTATGTCATTTGCAAATAATGAAAGTTTTACTTCTTAACAATGTGGATGCCTTTTATTTTGTTATTGTTGTCGACTGACTGCTGTAGTTAGGATTTCCAGTACTATGTTACAAAAAAGTGGTGAGAGTGCACCTCCTTCTCTCATTTCTGATCTGGTTTTTCATCCATGAGGACAATGTTAGCTATGGATTTTTTTATAGATGGCCTTTTTTTATGTTGAGGTATGCTTTCTCTAAACCTACCGTGTTGAGGGCATTCATCATGAATGAATATTTTACTTTATCACATACTTTTTCTGCATCTATTGAATGATATCACAAATGAGAGAGAAGAAATAACCAGCAACATTATAGATGGGAAGACTATAAATACATGGAGGTTAAATAACGTGCTATTAAACAATGAATGGATCAACCAGGAAATGAAAGAAGATATAAAAAAGGACATTGAAACAAATGAAAATTAAAACACACACACACACACACACACACACACACAAATAAAACAAAAACCAACAACATTCTAAATCCTTTGGGATGCAGCAAAAGTGGTTCTAAAATGGATGTTTATAGCAATGCAGGCTTACCTCAAGAAGCAAGAAAAATTCCAAGTAAACATAACCTTACACCTAAAGGAGCTAGAAAAAGAACATGCAGAACCTCAAACCACTAGAAGGAAGGAAATAATAAAGATTAGAGCAGAAACAAATGATATAGAAATGAATACAACAATAGAACAGACCAATGAACAGAAGTTTGTTTTTTGAGAAAAGTAATAAATTGATAAACCCTTAACCAGACTTGTGGGGGGTTTTTTCATTTTCATTTGTTTCAATGTCTTTTTATTTCTTCTTCCATTTCCTGGTTGATCCATTCATTGTTTAATAGCATGTTATTTAGCCTCCATATATTTATAGTCTTCCCAGACTTTTTCTTGTGACTGACTTCTAGTTTCATAGCATTATGGTCAGAAAGGATGGATGGTATGACTTTGATCCTCTTGAATTTGTTGAGGTTTGTTTTGTGGACTAACATGGGATTTATTCTGGAGAATATTCTATGTACACTTAAAAGAATGTATATCCTGCTGTTTTAGGATGGACTATTCTAAATACAAACTTTTAAATCCGTCTGTTCCATTATGTCATTCAAGGTCATGGTTTCCTTGTTGATTTTCTGTTTAGATGATCTGTCCACTGATATAAGTGGGGTGTTAAAATTCCCTACTATTATTGTATTTTTATCAATTAATTCCTTTATGTTTGTTATTCATTGTTTTATGTTTTTGGATTCTTTTATGTTGGATGCATAAATTTTTACATGTTTTATCTTCTTGTTGGATCGTCCTCTTCATTATTATATAGTGCCCTTCTTTGTCTCTCATTACAATCTTTGTTTTAAAGTCTATCTATCTGGGAATGCCTGGGTGGCTCAGTAAGTTGGGCATCCGACTCTTGGTTTCTGCTCAAGTCATGATCTCAGGGTCATGGAATTGAGCCCCACATCAGGCTCCACACTGAGCATGAAGTGTACCTGGGATTCTCTCTCTCCCCCTTTTCTGACCTTCCCCCTTCTCTCTCTCTCCCCTTCTTCCTTTTTCTCTCTAAGCAAGTCTATTTGTCTGATATATGTATTGCTACTCTTTTTTTAATTCAGTTTGCATCCCCTCACTTTCAATCTTCAGGTGTTTTTAGGTCTAAAATGAGTTTCTTGTAGGCAGCAGATAGATGGGTTTTGTTTTTTAATCCATTCTTTCACCTTATGTCTTTTGATTGGAGGGTTTAGTCGATTTACATTCAAAGCAATTACTGTGAGATATGTATTTATTGCCATTTTATTATTAAGTGTTGTGGTTATTTCTGAAGATTTTCTGTGATCCTTTCTTAGTCTTTTTCTCTCTCATGGTTTGGTGATTAACTTTAGTGATATATTTGGATTTCTTTCTCTTTATTTTTTGCATATTTATGTGCATTTTATTAGTGGTTTTTTAATATATAGTTACCATTAGGTTTGTATATAATCTCCTCTACATATAGCAGTCAATATTGAATTGATGGTCATTTAAGTTTAAAAACATTCCTTACTCATCTCCTGCCCACATTTTAGGTATATGGCACAATATTTTACATCCTTTTATTTTGTGAGTTACTTGACTGATTCTTTAAAGAAATATTCACTGTTAATGCTTTTGTGTTTCTTACCTTCATAATGTCACTTTTGGTCTTTGTTTTCCACTCAAGGAATCCCCTTTAATGTTTCTTACAGGGCTGGTTAATGGTCACAAACTCCATTTTGTTTGTTTGTTTGTTTGTTTGTCTGTCTGGGAAACTCTTTATCTCTCTTTCTATCCTGAAAGATAGTCTTGCTGTATAGAGTATTCCTAGCAGATTTTTTTTCCCATTCAGCAGTTTGAATAGATCATGCCACTCCCTCCTGGCTTAGAAAGTTTCTGCTGAAAAATCCCCTGATAGCCTTATGGGTTTTCCCTTGTATGTTATTGTTTTTGTTTTTTGTCTTGCTTCAAATTTTTTTATTATATTTTGCCAATTTAATTATGATATGTATTAGTGTGAATCTGCTTTTGTTGATTTTGTTGAGGGTTCTCTGTGCTTCCTGGATCTGGATATCTGCTTCTTTCCCTAGCTTAGGAAAGTTTTCAGCAATTATTCCTTCAAATAAATTCTTTTCCAGCTTTTCTCTATCTTCTTCTTTTGGGGCTCTTATAACTCCTATACAGATGTTACTATATTTGATGGAGTCACTGAGTTCCCTAAGTCTATTCTTGTTTTGCATAATTCTTTTTTCTTTCTTTTGCCCAGCTTGATTACTTTCCATTACTCTGTCTTCTAGGTCATTAATTCATTCCTCTACTTCTTCCAGCCTGCTCTTCATTCCATCAAGCATGTCTCTCATTTCATTTATTGAGCCCTTTATCTCTGCTATGTTATTCCTTATCTCAGTGTTAAGGGCCTCATTCATGTCTTCCACTCTTTTCTCAAATCCAGTTAGTATCCTTATGATCACTGTTTTAAATACTCCACCAGGCATGTTACTTATATCTGTTTAACTTGGATCTCTGTCCATGGCCTTGACCTGTTTTTTTCATTTGGGATACATTCCTCCTCTGTTTTCTTATTTTGTCTAAGTGTGTGTGCCTGTTTCTCTGTATTAGGAAAGTCAGCTATGTCTCCTGTTCTTAAAGGTAATGGCCTTAGGAAGAGAGGTCCTATAAAGCCCTGCTATGTAGTGTCCCCTATTCCCTGGGACCTGGTGCTTCCAGGAGTGTCATCAGTTTGTGCTGCATGTGCTTTGTTTTGTTCTGGCCACTTTATCATTCAGGCCAGTCATCTGCAGAAGCTCTCTTTGTTTGTCATAGGCAGTATTTGGTCCCTGGCCTGAGTGTGCTTGTTTTAACTAGATGTGCTCTGGTCTGCCTGAAAAATGAGATATGTTGCCACCACTACAAAAACCAAAGCTCTGCAAAATTCCTGTGTTAGAAGACATGGGTTTGGGCACTCTTCTGGGGGAGAGAGTGTTGGGACTGAGGCAAGTGAGACTGGGAAGGGTAAGTCCACTAGATAATGTCAGGGGAAAGGCTTGATATAAAAAGGTTGTGTAGTTGAGTGTGAGTGTTACACTTGTTCCCACAGGTAGCCCAGTGCTTATGCTGGGGGCCGGAGAGGGAATGGGCTTTAACCAGTTCCTTTGTTCCCACAGGAGCCTCTCTGTGAATGTTGCCTCTCTTTGACATGCTCCAAGATAAGCAAATAACCTCCCCACTGTGTGCTCCAGGTGCTCTTTGGATTGCCATTTCCATCATTGTGTGGCCATAGACTGTTTGCCTGCCTTCTCTCCAAGAGCAGTGCAATGGCCTTGGGGCTCTATCCCAGCCAAGCCTGCAGACTTTTAAAACTCAGGCTTTAAGCCCCACTAGTGGCCAGAACTCACAAAATTTTACCCCTCTCTGTTTTCAAGCCAAATGCAATGGGGATTTTTTTTTCTCTGTGCACTCCCTCATGTGCTAGTTTGTCTCTCACCCTTCTCCACAACAGCAACTCCCTCCCCACAATTTATTTATCTCCTGAACCAGATATCCACACTTCCTATCTTCTTCAATGTGGCCTCTTCTCTACCTTTAGTTGTGGAGGTTGTTCTGCCAGTCTTCAGTCAATTTCTGGGGTATTCAGGATGATTTGATAGTGATCTGGCTGTATTCAGGGGACAGGGCAAGCCTAGGGTCCTCTTCTGCCACCATCTTCTGACCTCTAAGTCCCTTTTGCCCATTTTTGTTTGGGTATTTTGTCTTCTTATTATTGAGTTCTGAGAGTTCTTTGTAAATTCTGTATACAAGTCCTATATTAGATATGTGTTGTAAATATTTTTTCCAAGTTTATTGCTTGCCTTTTCATTTTGAAAGGTGTCTTTTAGAAAGCAAACTCTTTTAATTCACTAAGGCCTACTTTATCAATATTTACTCTCATCAGCAATGTTTTTAGAGTCAAATTTTAAAAATCTTTGTTTACCTATACCTCTTAAAAATTTTATTCTATTTTTTCTAAAAATTTCATTTTCAGCTTTTACTTTTAAGTCTATGATCCATTTTGACCTAATTTTTGTGTATGGTATAAGCTAAGGGTCTAAATTCAACTTTTCATATACAGGTATTCCATTGTCCCAGCACTTGACTATACTTTCCCCAATGAATTACTTTGGCACTTTCAAAAAAATTAAAAAATTGATTTAAATATAAAGATTTGTTTCTAGATTCACAGTCTGTTCCATGGATCTTTATCTATCCTTACCCCAGTACCATACTCTCTTGATTACTGATACTTTGTAATAATTTTTGAAATGGGGAAGTTAAAACTCTAAAAATTTATCCTTCTGCTTCACATTTGTTTTGGCTATTGTAGATATTTTGCATTTCCATATAAATTTTAAAAACCTTCTCTTCTATAGGGATAGAAATAAAACTGATTGCTAGGGTACTTAAACCACCAAAAGTTTGCTATACCCTTCTTCCATGGGATAATAAGGCCGTATCAGCTCTGTAGCCTTCTCAAACACTGAAGAAGAAGTTTAAGGCAATTCTTGCTCCTGCCTATTCCAACAATCAGGAAACTTCTCCACAATCAAAAATTAACATGTACACTCTCACACAAACACAAATACAATCCCTGATAGAGCAGCTGCTGCAGTAGAATATACAGAAAGTGCTTAGAAAAACCTTAATATAGAAAAAGGACTCTATAAATGATAGTTACCATTGCTACTTTAGGTAGGCAGATCTATCTATTCCACTCATACTTGTCATCTTTAATTTTTATATTATAGATCTGCTTTTAGAGCTATGCTGTCTAGTAGGGTAGCCACTAGCCACATGTGGGTATTTGAATTTAAATTAACTAAAATAAAATGTGATTAAAAAGTCAGTTCCCAAGTCACAGTAGCTACATTTTAAGTGCTCAACCATGAGATATGTTAGTAGCTACCCTGTCAAACAGAACAGAGAACAGTTATCTCAGAAAGTTCTAGTGGATGGTGCTGTTTTAGAGAATTATTTCTGATATTTTCACAAATTTTTATTAACATGAATAAAAGTTTTGTGAACAGTGCCAAATTTTAGCATTTCACTAATTAAGATACATTTTTGTATATCACATCTCCTCAGATCTTGATTTTTTTTTCTCTCATTAATTTCAAGTGGTTCTTTAAGAGATGGTTATCAAAAAAGATTGCAAGGTCCCCATATGTCTGAGTAATTGAAATGTCTGAAATGTCTTTCCATTGCTTTCACATGTGAATGAGTGCATGGCTGGACATAGAATTCTGGGATTATTTTCTTTACTCACAATTTAGTAGACATTGCTCCACTTCTTCGAGAAAACCTGATACCAGACTTTCCTTATTAGATAGCCTGTTTTTAATTTCTAGGTTCTTAAAAAAAACATTTTGTTTCTTCTAAATTAAAAAAACTTATCCAGAACATATCTTATAGGGGTTCTCTTCATGAATTTTGCCTGGTATTTGGGAAGCATACTTAATCCAAACACTCATCTTTTTCAAACAGATACATATTCTTCCAGTATTTTTCATTGCATTTCCTCCCTTTATTCTGTTCCCCTTTTTTAGAATCCTTACTACATGTATATAGAAACTTCATGATTCATTCTTCATGTATTTATTCTTTGTTCCTATTTAATTGTATCCTTTCACCAAATTCTTGGAAAATTCCATGAGTTTACCTTCATCTTCACTGATTATGTATTTTGATATTTACTATAACCAATCTACTGTTCACATCTCCCTTTATATTTTCATTTGGTCATTTATGCTTTTTTTTTATTATCTTAAAGTAATCCTCCCTGATTGAATACTGCTTTTGAAAATTTGAAGATATCATTGCTAAATTTTACCGATAATACAAAATAGAAATTCTCCAAAGTTTTCTCTTATTTTTTCTCTGTAACTCTGTTTATTGAAGGAATAATTGCTCAGTTCCCAATCATTTATTGGTTTTGAAGTTTAAATTGGGCTCAAGTCTCTGTTCTGCTACTTACTCGAGTAAGTTCTTTAACCTCAATAGGAACTCTGCTTACTTAAAAGTGTGACTGTATGTATAATTCCCAGATTTTAGGGCTTTCATGAATATTCAAAGAGGCAATTTATGTCAAGGACTTGGCACATAGTGCTCAGTAACTATTTATTACCAAGTTTTTTCATGTATTTAATAATTACCTCAATTTATTCATTCTTAAAATGTAACAATATATGCTTGTCTTGGGGTTGGAATGGAGTCTAGCAGAGACACTGCTGGTTTCTGTGTGCATGTTTCAGGCCCAGATAAAGAAATGAGGTAACACCTTAGATATCTTGCAATTTTACTTTGTTAGCGCTACAGTCCACTTGTTAGTAGAAAGGAGACAGAGAGGTATACTCTGCCACTAGGTTAAAGAGTCTCCTCTCTGTTGTTGAGAAAACTTGAATGTGGTGAATACAGGGTTCCCACTCTCTACTGATATGTCCACCCTCATACAAGCCCTCAAGAAGTGCCACTGCTTGCCTCCCACCAATAGTGGCAGTGCCAAGTAGAACTGAATGTACACAGTCCAGCCCAAAGGAACTCCACTCTGTTTGAGCCCCAGAACACCATGCTTTCTCCCAAGATGCTCTTAAGATCAAGAGCCCTAACAACTGCTTAAAGGCCTGCATTCACTTCCAGGCCCTGCCACTCTGAAATACATGTTCTAGGGGCACCTACTAAAGAGTTCCTTCCAGGTGTTTCCCAGGCCAATCACAGATTAATTATCTTTCTAATCAATCCAGTAATAACAACATGGCTTAAAAAAACTCCATAAAACTTTATTTTCGCTTTTGTTTCCTTTGTCTTTGGAGACATATCTTGAAAGAAGTTGCTGTGGCTGATATAGAAGAGATTACTGCCTATGTTCTCCTCTAGGATTCTGATGGATTCCTGTCTCACGTTGAGGTCTTTTATCCATTTTGAGTTTATCCTTGTGTACGGTGTAAGAGAATGGTTGAGTTTCATTCTTCTACATATAGCTGCCCAGTTTTCCCAGCACCATTTATTGAAGAGACTGTCTTTTTTCCACTGTATATTTTTTCCTGTTTTGTCGAAGATTAATTGACCATAGAGTTGAGGGTCCATATCTGGGCTCTCTACTCTGTTCCGCTGGTCTATGTGTCTGTTTTTATGCCAGTACCATGCTGTCTTGGTGACCACAGCTTTGTAATAAAGCTTGAAATCAGGTAACATGATGTCCCCAGTATTATTTTTGTTTTTCAACATTTCCTTAGCAATTCAGGGTCTCTTCTGATTCCATACAAATTTCTGGATTATTCGCTCCAGCTCTTTGAAGAATACTGGTGGAATTTTGATTGGAATGGCATTAAAAGTATAGATTTCTCTAGGCAGTATAGACATTTTAACAATGTTTATTCTTCCAATCCAAGAGCATGGAATGGTAAAGGAAACAAAAGTAAAAATAAACTTTTGGGACTTCATCAAAATCAAAAGCTTCTGCACAGCAAAGGAAACAGTCAAGAAAACAAAGAGGCAACCCACGGAATGGGAGAAGATATTTGCAAATGACAGTACAGACAAAAGGTTTATATCCAGGATCTATAATGAACTCCTCAAACTCAACACACACAAGACAGGCAATCATATAAAAAAAAAAATGGGCAGAAGATATAAACAGAGACTTCTCCAATGAAGACATACAAATGGCTATCAGACACATGAAAAAATGTTCATCCTCACTAGCTCTCAGGGAGATTCAAATTAAAACCACATTGAGGTATCACCTTACACCAGTTAGAATGGCCAAAATTAACAAGACCGAAAACAACATGTGTTGGAGGGGATGTGGAGAAAGGGGAACCCTCTTACACTGTTGGTGGGAATGCAGGTTGGTAAAGCCTCTTTGGAAAACAGTGTGGAGATTCCTCAAGAAATTAAAAATAGAACTTCCCTATGACCCTGCAATTGCACTCCTGGGTATTTACCCCAAAGATACAGATGTCGTGAAAAGAAGGGCCATCTGTACCCCAATGTTTATAGCAGCAATGGCCACGGTTGCCAAACTATGGAAAGAACCAAGATGCCCTTCAACAGACAAATGGATAAGGAAGATGTGGTCCATATACACTATGGAGTATTATGCCTCCATCAGAAAGGATGAATACCCAACTTTTGTAGCAACATGGACAGGACTGGAAGAGATTATGCTGAGTGAAATAAGTCAAGTAGAGAGAGTCAATTATTATATGATTTCACTTATTTATGGAGCATAAGAAATAACACGGAGGACATGGGGAGATAGAGAGAAGGGAGGGGAGGTGAACCATGAGAGAATATGGACTCTGAAAAACAATCTGAGAGTTTTGAAGGGGCGGGCGGTGGGAGGTCGGGGTACCAAGTGGTGGGTATTATAGAGGGCACGGATTGCATGGAGCACTGGGTATGGTGCAAAAATAATGAATACTGTTATGCTGAAAATAAAAAATAAATTAAAAAAAAAAACAAAAAACCTCCATAAAGTTTCCAGCCTCTCCCTTACTTTTAATGCTAGTATTGCACACACACCATCATTTTGAGATTTTTTCAGCCATTTCCATGGAAATTGGGAGGTTGGAGGAGTTAAATAACAGACTCATCTCCATCTTACATAGCTTAATTTTAATTATAATTTTACAAGAATGGTACGTGGAAAAAGAGACAAATAATGGCACTGATACCGATCTTGTTTATAGAAACTAAAGCCAAAAAAGTTGATTGTGACTATGTTATTATGCAGAATTGCCTTTGTTTCAATCAAAAAGAAAAAAACAAAGGTCCGAGTTCTGCTTGGGGCAAATCATTTCCCTAAAGCAGGCTATCTACTCCCACACACATGGTTGGCTAAAAGCCAGCAAAATGTAGGCTAACTCCCATTCTGATCTTTTTTTCAGGCTATATGCTGGTGTCTAAAAGCAAGTCGTTGAGATGAACTGGTCAGCACCAGCGGGAACCAAAGCAGCTTTCTGCGAAGCCAAGCTAGGCTGCCCAGCAGTACGTTCCAGTAAAGTGTTCAGTTTGAACTGATCTCTTCTGTCATAAAGCAAGAGATTTCCAGCTGATCTGTTTGCTGATCTGGTGAATTATTCTCATGTAAACAAAAGAAACACCATAAAGAGATACTGCTATAGCTATCCACTTACAAACACAACCTGCTTTCCACTACTGGGCATGCTCAGTTCAGACTGCATAAATCTTTTATTAGAGAATTAAAGAAGCAGGCATGAGAAGGGAAGACGAGAGGGAGACTTTACAAAATGATTGAGCCTGAAAAATAAAAAGGCACTGAGAGAGCAGGACAGAGATGGAAGACAAGAACAGGAATAAAACACAGGGGCAGCAGCCACAGAGATCAGACATGCCCTTGGAGAACTTTTATTCCTGATCAATCCTTCTAGTGCTTTCTCTGCAGGGCAAACTCACTTCTCTCCATGGAAGCCCAGAGAGTCCTGGAGTTTATTTGAAAGCTAGTAAAAGTAAGCTGATTGCTGCTAGGATATCCCTTTTAAGTGGCTGAAATCTAACCATCCCATTGTTGAGATGGGTGACCCCCATTTGATCAAACATACACCTGTCTTCTCAAAGTATTTCGGTACAGGTCACAAAGCCAGCACAAACAGAGAAGAAGATGATACAGGACAGAAACAGGGCAGGGGAATCCTCTCACCCTATGAGACCCTTTTTCAGCCTCAGCTCAACTTGGATTTTCTGTTGTGGGATCATGAAAGAAGACAGAAAAACCTATGACAAAGCTGTTTGCTGGAGCACAAGTCCAGTCACTCAGGCATCAGCTCAGATACTGTAGATGCTTAAGAAAGGAGCAGGATTCAGAGTCAGAGTTTCCTTCTCCAAGACCATTCTCTGCCTCTGTTGAGATACGTGTGGCATCCAGGCAGCTACTCAGGCCATAAATAACCCACAAAGCCCATTGGTATTAAAGGTGCTGTGAGAGAGTGATGATTCATGTCCCATCACCCTGTTTCAAAATTCCACTTGAAAGATGTGTATACAACAATGTTCAGTGAAATACAGCACAACTGGTTGAAATCCTTGGATTTCAAGGTGACTAGTTATTATAACTGAGCTTGGTTAACTGGGCGAAAGTATTCAGGTCATAATACTAAGAAGCAGATCAATGTACTTTTAGAGATATTTTCCAGGGACAGTGGGTGTTACCATTAATGCATTTAACTCAAATTATATCAATTAGGAAGAGAGAAAAATCATTATTTAAATGGTGCCATTCTACTTGAAAATACACTGCTATCAGGAATTAGATGGGAAATGTTAACCCACTCTTCCATTAGTTAACTAAAGGACAACACATACACACACACACACACACACAGTCCTTCACTGTGAGTGGATGATTTTAGGGATATTCATTTAGGGATATCATTTTGACCACTCACAATTTTCATTTCATATGCAGACTTTATACCTACCTAAACTTGTTGTAATAAGGTTTGAACAATAAGAAACTTGGTTCAACATAGCTTATTGCAAGGTATCTCAAACTATCATGAATCTGCTAACCACCTGGAGATCTTGTTAAAATTCAGGTTCTGCTTCTGTAGGTCGGGCATGGGGCCCTAGATTCTGCATTTCTAAAAAATTTCCAGGCAAAGTCAGTGCTACTGGATCACAGATCACACTCTGAATGCAAGGGTTTATTATATGAATTTAGCTATACATTATTCAACATTCGGCAAATACCAAGTACTATGCTATTTGTTAATGATAGAGAGATGAAAGATACTGTGTCTCTCTTAACACATTCACAGTCTAGTTTGATATAAGTAATGGTACTGATGAAACAGAAATTTGCCCCCGAATGTCTCCTTAAAATAGCCCTTTACTCTAACATGAGTATAGTGTTGTACCATGTACAAAGCACCTTTTAAAAGATTTTGCCCATTTAATGCTTCAAACGTGGTATCTCACCTTTTCCTCAGTTGTAACATGTTACAGATTATTTTGTATGTTGGCTTAGCTGCATACATACTCGCAGTGATAAGGATTTCCTCACCACCTTATTTAATGGATTGTTGAATGTTAATAATGGATTAAGTGAAACCTATTCAATGAAGCATCTATTGCATGCACAAAAGCATGTGATGTAGTAAATAAAACAAATTTTGATTTTTTTTTTCATAGCCTATGTAGAGTAGTGGAAAGCCCAGGAGGATGCGTCTCTTTTCCTACCATAGGATCCTCTGCTGACTAGCTGTGTAACCACATGCAAGTTAGTTAACCTCTAAGGACCTCAATTTCCTCATCTGTAAGGAAAGAGCTGGACCAGGCGACCTCTGAGGTCCTTCCCAGCTTTACAATCCTATGATTCTATGACCCGCCCACCTTGAATTTGCTATAATCCGTGTTTTAGATCCCAAAGACAGATCTTTTCAACATCAGCACAACTGCACCTCCCCTCAAGCCTTAGTCACACTGGTTCACACAGTAAAGCTTTGAAATTCCCAAATACTGTAAGCTCTGGCCTGCCAGAGCCCAGCAGAACTGCTACTTCACAATTCAAGCAGTCAGCTATTGACTCAAAGCAATCTATATCTGCATTAAAATGGGGAGTTTTGGATTAATGTGGAGCTGAAAGCCCGACTGAGGCTCTTTGCTGCCAGCCTGTCTCTGTAATTGCAGCATGGATTTCACCAACCACAAAGGGCAAAATGAATGTGATCATCCCCAGTAGTCGATAGTCTATCGATTTTTTCTTTTGACTCTATGATTCGCACAAATATTGAAGCTCATTTTTTAAGCAAGGAGGCTTATTAATCTACATTCTTCAAAACTAGTGGCCCCTTCCATGAAGTGAATTCTGAAAGTTACTTAATATGCAAGACATGAGCAGATTAGTCACATTAATTTTTTAATTCTTTTTCGCATACTCATGCAGACACACACATGTGCTCATGCTTAACATAAAGTCGGCATTCCACAAAGACAGTGAAACTTTGTGCTTATTAGCATACTGTTGTGTGTCTGAGTGTGTAGGAATGATCAGGAAGGGAATGTTGGCAAAGCTGATCCTGGTTTTTTTTTTTTTTTTGGTTAGGTTTTGTTTCTCATTCACCCCTAAGGTTATAAACAGAATGTGTACAACAACACCTGTGGTTCCTAAAATGGAACAATGATCCAGGGCTATTTCTTTCCCAAATGGAGGCTATTAATCTGCAGTAGCAAATACACGTTAAGGCAGAGAAACAAAAGCAGCTCCTGCAGAGTTCAATTGTGGTTTCTCCAAACCATACTAGTTCTTTTAATTTCTTGTGGTGCATTTCGCATTTTATGCTGTTTCTTGTTATATTCTCTGATATTTCTTTAGTATATTGCCTCCTTCATTTTGCTAGAAATTCAGACTCTGGTTTGAAACTACATGTGTCAGATTTGGTTTTATGAGGTTTGTTGCAAACTGTAGAGGCCTTCTCTCTTCCACTAGTTCCAGCTTTTGAAAATATCAATAATGATAAAAACTGGTCATCAAATCTCATCAGCTTTATTCCTCAGGAAAATTTTCCAAATTTGGTCCTACTCTCAATCTCAATATTAGATTAGCTGTTTTGGTTGCAAGGAACAGAATATAATTTGGCTTATTGTAGGCAAAGAAGATTTGAGGGATAACATGTAGGAATAAAAGATGATAAGAATCTTGAACATGGAGATTAGGCCACACACTCGGGCTTGAAGTGATCAGAACTTGCTTAGGGAACTTGAGGTTCCCTACATAGTGACTCTGCTTTACTCTATGTCCACTCACTTCCACTCTGGCTTCTGACTATTTAATTCTTTCTCTATTTCTCAAGTATAAATAATAGCTTAAGTCACAAGATCTGATTGTTCAACCACACCACAGGTCACGGCTTTTTTTGCCAGACTACCCCACTGGCCTTTATTCAAGTCTGTAGTTGGACTGTTCTTAAGTTAAGCACTCACTATTTTTTAAACCATTTTATTAAGATACTATTGACCTATAAAAACCTGTACATAGGTAGTATATGCAACTTGATGAGTTTGGAAATAAGCATCCATTCATAAATTATCACAATCTATGACATAAACATACCCATAACTTCCAAAAGTGTCCTCTTGCTCTCTTTACTTAGTTGTGTGTGTAATAAGAATAATTAACATATAATCTACTCTCTAAGCAAAATTTTAAGTATAAAATTCAGTATTACTAATTATAGGCACCATACTGTAAGTATCTGTGGACATTAATTTTGTATAACTGAAACTTCGCACCTTTGACTGGTATCTCCCATTGCTCCCTTCCCTAACTCCCCAGCAACCACCACTCTATCCTTTACTTCTCCCAGTTTGACTATTTTAGATTTCTCTTATATGTAGCATCATGTAGTTTGTGTCCTTCTTTGTCTGGCCTATTTCACTTAGCTTCCAGGTTCATCCGTGTTGCAAATGTTAAGCATCCATTCTTGATCCAATAAATAAAAGTCTGTATCAACATAATGATTTATGTGGAAGAAGATAGTAGAAGGAACCTTCTACTAGTATAAGCAAGGCAGCATATTGAGGTTTATCCTACCCATTATGCCCACAGCATCTGCTGAATTCAAACCCATACTATCACCTACCTAGACCTTTGCAATAATTCCCTTACTAGAATCCCAGTACCTAAAGTCTAGCCCATCTAATCCATTCTTAATAGCGGCAATGCCCTTAGAAAAGTCTCTGTGAGCCTTAGTTTCCTTAACTATCTCATCTATTAAATTGATACAATAGTTGAGAGGACTTGAAGAAAGAAAGCATGTAAAGCACTTGGTTATTTTTATCACTGTCCTAGGAATGTTCTATCCTGGCTGTACAGATTACATTTGTTTTTAAGAATCCCTCTCCCACAGGAATGTCAGAGATCAAGTTTTATTCTCTTTAACTCTAGTCCCTGGCACAATTATCCACTCATGATAAACACTGAATGAATGGAAGCACCATTCAGGTTCCAGAGAATTCCACAGCAAGCCTAAGATGAAAAGATGAAACCTATGCTTCCTTTTACAAATAAACTTTTCTTAATTTTCTTTATAACAAAGTGAATTTTCACATCTCCAGGTAAGAGAATCTGAACCAGAAAATTTCATTATGTATTCCTCTATCCTGTGCTAGGGAAATGGAACAGGACCCTTTATAAAGAGAGCACTCAGCCAAAGAAGGTGTCTTACGTCCCCTATCATTACAGAACATCAAACCCAGAGGAGACCCCAGAAACGACAACTTCCAGCCGTTTATTTTTAAATGAAGAGACTAAGGCCTAGACACATGACATGATTTATACGGCTTTACAGAACTGGGCTAAAAATACATCTGAAAACAAAAGTCATGTGTGTGAACTCCCAAGGATGTACTTTATCAATGACTGGAGCACTTCCCTGCCTCCAAGATGGCATGCAGAGTGACCACTTCTTCAACAAGTTTTATATGGGCCTGAGGAACATTCTCTGGATAGACATAATTCCACTCTATTTCTACTCAGTGCAGTAAATATACATTTTCCCTCTCAGAAAAGATGTCTGGAGTCCAGGCAGATTTCATTCTTCTAGAAGAAAGAAAATCTAAATTTGAGCTGTGGCTCACTTGCCTTCTTTGGATCGTGTCTGTATCCACAAAATTCAAATGCAAAATGCCTGGTCACTGGTTTTTAAACTAGGTTGCCCCAGGCCCTTGGTTTCCACAGGATAATATCACAAGATCCACCTCAGGAATAAGAGGAAGAAGGCCCAGTTAGACCTTTGTCTTTACAATGCAATTTTAGCACTGTATTCATTTTTTCACACTTGAACATTAAAAACTTCTAAGTCTTTTTCAAATATGTCTCTATTTATTCAGAAATGTTTTAATTATGTAACTCTTGTCTATGGCTCAAATTTAATTTTTTAGGGGCACCTGGGTGGCTCAGTGGGTTAAGCCACTGCCTTCAGCTCAAGTCAAGATCTCAGGGTCCTGAGATCAAGCCCTGCATCAGGCTCTTTGTTCAGTGGGGAGCCTGCTTCTCTCTCTCTCTCTCTCTGCCTGCCTCTCTGCCTACTTGTGATCTTTCTCTGTCAAATAAATAAATAAAATCTTTAAATAAAATTAATTTTTTAACAAAAATAGAGCAAAAGAATACTGAATCATATGATAATTTTACTGTACCCAAGAAAAATTTTAAACCTGAAATACAAATTTATAAGAATTCCAAAGTTCACAAAACTGATGTATACCCTTGGAAATTTGTGACTATGGAAAACAATATTTAAAAATATATATAATATTGCAATATTATCTACATGATGCACAAAAATTTGTCAATATATGAAACTCCAATAAATTGAAATTTTCAGGATTTTTTGTTCATGTGGTCAATTTTGACCAACTTGTTACTTTGTCCAATGTGTTTTCAACTAAACCATTCCACCAAACTCTCTGCCTCTGGAGAGCCAGAGTCGTCTTCTTCTAGCCCTAGAGAAAAACTCACATGGAATTAATGGGATTTGATCCAGGATTCAAGGCTTCCTTCTCCCCTATAATTCTTACTCCATCACTAAGAAGCCACCAAGACAGTCAGATTTCACTGGTGTGCCCCCTTAATTCATTCATTTATTTATCCCAGGACTTTAAAGGACCAGATTTCTTGGTGCAGAGTTGAAGAAAGCAAGATCTTTGCTCTATAAGCAGACAGGCACATAAATTATTAAAATATCCTGGGATAAGTGCTAGTAAAGATATATTCTACCAGGGACCAAGGGTTAAGGAAATAATATGAAATAAGGAGAGAGTCAAAGAAAAAAAAAAAAAGCTCAGAGGAGATAGCCATTTAAGTGGTGTAGGTTGCATAGGAATTCAGAGATGGGCATTTCCCTAGTAAATCAGATAAGGGAAGTCACATCTGCAGAAAGAAAGAAACAAGAAAGGGACATAAAAGAAATTCCAGGCAGACAGACAACCTGTTTAGAGTCATCCAAGTGTATGGCAGTTTTAGAGAACCTCAAATAATTCAGAATGGCAGTAGCACTGGTTCTCACTGAAAGAGGAGGGAAGAGAAGGATCAAGTAGTAAGGTAGAAATATGGTCAGCAGTCAGGAAAATGCAAAGGGTCAGGAAAGAGGCTTTATGAGAAGACTACATGGAGAGAGGATAGGAGGTGGTCTGGAGAATTACATTCCACAGGAGAAGCAGGAATAGCAGAGAAATTCTTTAAAGACAGATGACTCTATCAATCAAAGTAAAAGATGTCACTGTGAAGTGTGCAGGAATAAAAATCCAAACACAAGTAGGTCACTCTGGCATCAGAGTTATGAATGACAGAAAGAAGGGCCTGGAGTGAAGGAAAGGGCAGGGAAATGTCACCTCAGCCAACAGAGATCGTGAACTCCCTCCAGAAGACAGAACTCAGAGTAGGTAACAAAATAACTCAAACTCTAAAATAAACTGACTATGCTCAGGGTGCTTTGCCAGCTGCTATCTTAGACCTAATCAAGTGCTCTTCGACCTGTGCCAGGAAATATCATAATCCCAGAAAGGACATGGCAGCCAAAAGCTGAAGATGGCTGGCTAAAGAAGGGGATTAAATGGGAAACAAAGAGTGGGTCTTTCTTTAATATCCCAGGACAGAAAAAATAATCACAGTTACTAAAAAGACTACACCTCATACTTCCCATTCAATCCCTTACCTAGCGAGCAAAAGGTCAAGAAACATTAACTGCCAAGGATGAGAATGCCATAAAAAAAGCCAAAACATGACTCAAAAGGGAAATCCCTCTGGGTATTTTGTCAGAGAAATTGGTTACTCACAGGTGTCAATTCAGAAACTACAGAAAGATCCTCCTTCCCTGACTACCCTGTGTAGCTATCTCTCCCACATTACATCCATACACTGCCACCCCCGAAAGCAAACACTGCTGATACTTTCAATTCCCATAATTATCCCTCCATCTCATTTGCCTGAATTTAACAGGGGCTTTTTCACCAGTTAAAATGGGAACATCCTGGAAGATGGGGAATTGAAGAAAGGTGGTCAAAAGGTACAAACTTCCAGTGATACAATAAATAAGTACTAGAGATATAATGGGCAATATGATGACTATAGCTAACATCGCTGTATAATACACTGGAAAAGTGTTAAAAGAGTAAATCTTGAGTTTTCATTACGATGAGATAGTTTTTTTCTTTTTATTGTATCCAAATGAGATGAGGGATGCTAATTAAACCTACTGTGATAACCATTTCACAATCTATGTAAATTAAGCCATAATCTTGTACACCTTAAACTTATACAGTGAAGTATATCAATTCCTTCTCAATAAAAATGGGGGGAAATTAATATCTTGAAGAAGAAAGGGGCACATGAGAAATTTTATCTGTCATTGTACCTTGTTAGAAATAATGTATCTCCTTGCTTCTTAGGATAAGCAAAGATGGATAAAGAGGAGATTGCTAGAACACATTCCTCACTGGACAGAACAGTTCTCCCTGCACAGGTGGGATAAACACTTCTGTTCCAGTGAGGAAGAGTTCCTCCAAGGGCAGCTGGTTCTGCCTTGAGATGCCTTAGTCCTGTCTCTGTGGCAAGGATGACCAAGTGCCCTTATCTAAGCCAAACTTCTAGGTAGGGAGTCCCAGCATATGCAAGACATTGGGCTAGGCAGTGCTGGTGAGATTAAAAAAGTAGGTAGACAGCTACTGCTGGAGAGCTTAGAATCTAGTTGTGAAGACATGAATGTCTTGAGAGAAACCCACCAGGCCAGGCAGTCAATGCTAAGTGAGGGATGGTAACCTGAGTTCCAGGATCAGGGAAAGGAGCAGGCGTTTCCATGAAGGATAATGCCCCACTTCTCAAAAGTAGGCCAGACGCAGCTTTAGGAAGTGTTGTTCTTGTTCAGGACTTGGGACTGAGCAGATAAACAGGTAGACAGATGAGGCACACCTGAGCAGCTCAGCTGATTGAGTGGCTGATTCTTAGTTTCAGCTCAGTTCATGATCACAGGGTCCTGGAATAAAACCCAACATCAGGCTCGCACTCAATGGAGCTGACACTCACACTCTCTTTCTCTCGCTAAAATTAATTAATTAATTAATGTATGTATTTATTTAATCTTTTTTAAAAATAGGTAGACAGATAGATAGGTGGATATAAAAGAGAGAGAGGGAGACACAGAGAGAAGCCATAGAAGGAAACACCAGAAAATATACCTTATCTCTAACAATGATTTTTTTAAACGACTTTATTTATTTATTTGAGAGAGAGAGAGAGAGAGTGAGCACATGAGCAGGGGCACAGAGGGAGGGAGAAGCAGACTCCTCTGAGCAGCAGGGAGCCCAATGCAGGGTTCAATCTCAGGACCCTGAAATCATGACCTGAGCTGAAGGCAGCTGCTTAGCCGACTGAGCCATCCAAGCACCCCCAAACAATGATTTTGAAGTGTTCTTCTATCTCCTACTGTGACAACTGTGGAATCACTAGTGTAATTTGGGAGCTTTTCAATGAAAGTCTATTCTGGGATCTTTATAATAGTTCCTTTTTATTCATATTTCCTCTTTCATTTGGAGGACTGGGCTAATTACCTAACTTTTTGCTCAAGTAGATACTCATTTGCTCTACAATAGAGGTCTATATGACAGAGGATGTTTCCCCACATCATTAACAGTAGTATTGAATTTCACCACTGATGAGGTTATGGGATGGTATAGATTAGAGAAAGCTTAAACTGGAGACAGCAGACCTTGTTTACAATTTCTAATTGCCATTCTGCTTTAATCTCAAATGTTTCTCTGGATTCTATTCTAGGGTAGTATTCAAGGGCCCATTTGTGGTACTATAGCAAGCCCCTGTTTACTGAGCACTTACTATAGGCTGAGTAAATGAGTTAAGTAAATGAGTTAAGCATTTAACATATATTGTTTCATTTAAATCTCATATTGACCTCATATGGTTAAGAACTGATATGGAACTTTATGGAAACTGATACTCTGGTAGTTATATCCAAGATCACAAAGCCAAAAGGGACAAAAAGAGAATTCAGACCCCAAAGTATCTAGTTTCAGGGTCCTTGTATTTAGACACTACATGGGACTGCCTGTCTGGATAGCTGACCAGCTACTGGGCTTTGGGGTGAGACTAAGGGAGAAGCTACATGCAAAAAAAGGCCTGCAGCTCTACCTAGCCCATGGTTCCAAACTTGACCTTTCCTAATGCTAAGAAACACAGACAAATTAAGGCCTCTTATAACCTTTTGCATAAGAATAAATTATAAAAAGAAGATAACTGCCATTTTTTCAGAAAGAAAGAAAAATGGGTGGACAGAACAGCAATTCAAGTTATCTCCCTTTCAAGAGTCTTCTCTGATATACATCAAATAGTGCTTCACAGAAGCCTAAGTAAGTAAATAGATGTATGAATTAATGAATAAACAAATAATCCTGGGGCAGTGTAATGGGTAAGAAGGAAAGAAACAAGGCAAGTAGCGATAATAGTGCCACAAATTAGATGCTGTGTTACGCAGCAGAAGCAACTGGATTTTATTAATGGTTTCAACGCTGTCTCACACTTATGGTCAAAGCGATCTGTCCCAACCCACCCTTCTGGTTTTCTCTATTCCTGAAACAGTGGATAAGCCTCCCTTCTACTCCAGCCAAATAAACTCCTCACTATCTTTATATGGTATCTTCCATACTCCATCCCACAACTATTTTTGCTTAGTCCATATATTTTCCCTAATGAGCTTGTCTTTTCTCACCTCCAGTCAAAAACCCTATCTACCCTCCATAGTCCAGGGGAAATTCTATTCCTTCCTTGTCAGGCTAAGAACAGGGCAGTGGGGCTTCCAGGAGCCTGGCAATGGTAATAGTAGTCAGTAGATACCATTAATAGGAATTGCTCCCAGATGTACTTGAGTAGCTTCTATTCATTTTCAATGCTGGGGCAAATGAGGGCCACCCATGCACGCTCAGTTTGTCTCATCAACTCATCTGGAGTGTAAAATGCTTGGGCATGTTCTCAGTGAGATGTTGGTGTCCTGGTCTCAGGCTGAGCATGATCCAAGAGAGATAATGAACACACCACTAATGATAAAAACAGAGCTTTCCTGCTGCCAAAATGAGCTCACTTAACCCTCTGTATCTCATAAGTCTTGCTCTGAAAATCCTTTCACTCCATACTGTTTTTGCCTTTTGGCCACTGCTTAGGCTGGCTCCCCTGTCTGCAATGTCCTTGCTTTATCCCTCCCTCCGCTGCTTCCCCTTTCTCTGGATAACTCCTCTCTTTTTTCAAGACACACCATGCAGACATCACTCCCTCCAGAAGACCATCCATGACTATCTTTCAGGATCCCATGTGCTTCCATAACGTACTATGTACATTTCTACCACTGCCTTCGTCATGTTAATTTTTATTCATTTTTAAGTGCCTACCTTCCCCAATAACTGCCAGCTCCTGTTCGAAGGCTATGTCTCATTCATTGTTATATCTTTTGCAGCCAGGAGGGTTCTGGCACATAGTGGGATTTAATAATTTTGCTGAATATAAATGAATAAATGAGTTAACAAATGAGCGAACAAACTGGAGAATTCCCTATCAGGCCAGAAGAGGTGGCCTCTGTTCTAGGGTCTAGCTTAAGAGCAATGAGAGTAATTACTAGCCCTTGTCTTATACAGACAAGAAGTCTACTATAAAGCCTCTTTAACAAGCAGAAGCAGGAGGAGGATAGAGTGCTGCAGAGGAAAACTATCCAGAGACCTGCATCTGGGAGCTGTCCAGGCTGTTGGCTGGGCTGTTCTGTGTCCATCCTAACCCAGAAGGGCTCTCTGCCCAGGCCATGTCTGGTCTGCCACCTCAGCCTGACCTGAGCTTTAGCCTCTGACAGTAACCCCATCCCTGCACCAAGTCCTTCTGTTCACTTGACCTTCCTGATGTTGGCCATTTTGCAGTTCCTGCCCTGACTTAACTAGCTCGAACTCACCAGCTCCAAGATAGCTCCCTGCCTCAGGTTTTGCCTGACATGACCACCAACCCCTGCTACTCCCCGATGGAAGGGCGAGTTGCCTCGTAAGTTTCCTATCAGGCCATTGACCGTCTGTGCCGGGCACCAGGGCCATAATCTCTGACTGAACAAATGAATGCATGGGTAAGTGAACAGCAGCCGCCTTCCACAGGGTACCCTCATGCTGTGTAAAGCAGAGTATGACGTAGGTAGTTTTTGTGATGTGCTATCTTCCATACTCCATCCAACAACAGTCACATAGGGGACAGACAATGGAACGGAGCTCAGCATTCCTGGATCATGAGAGCAAAGTTCAAGGGAATCCAGCTGTTGTAGTCCAAGTGGGACCTCTTGCCTCTCATTAGCTGTGAGTGAGTTCAAGGTATATCTATACACCTATATACAAGATATATAGGATAAGCATAAAATGCATCTGGTATCACAACTAAATATAGGTAACAATGAACTAACAATGAAAAGAAGAAAAAATAAAAGTTGGGTTGAACAATATTATTTTCTATCTCTTACAGGAATTGCCTACTCCTTAAGCTAAATTACTCTCTGCGCATTAAAGATTTTGAAAATTCCAACTCATGTTAGTTTAAATGCTTCAGCCTCTACCTGATGACAGTCCTAAACACCATTCACATGTTGCTTGTGAATCATACTTCATTGCTGATGTAACATGGTTTTCTATATACAATTTTTAAACAATGGACCATGTCCTATCCCACTATCTAGAAGTTTTCCAAGTGCTGTCCTTATCCATCATGTTGCTTTTATTGGGGGTCTTCTAATGATGCAGACTTCCCAGGCCTGAATCCCCCCATCATTACTTCTTACCAAGTGGCCTGGGCCTGTAGCAGTTAAGAGAGCACCCATTCTCTCTTAGATCCAGCCATAACAAAAGTCTTTCACAGAAAATCTCAGTTCTACAGTCCCTACTCCCACTGTAAGCACCCTTTGAACTAGAGCATTAGGCTTTCTCAGAAAAATACTGCTGCCACCCTTGAAACCCTTAGCATATAAATACCATCCCTTTTTCTAGCTCATGAATACACACACACACACACACACACGCACGCACGCACGCGCGCGCGCACGTGCGCGCTGTGTGAGTATGTATAAGTTGTCTGGGAGCAACTACTGGTTCATAGGTCAGAGAAGATAGGAGAACCCTAAATCCTTAGCCTAAGGTTTTAATGGCCTGGTAATTGTGTACTCAGTGGCCAGCAAAATTTTCAGGTTTCTCCCCTTCTCAGCTTAGCTTTGGAAGTGTAACAACCACTGAGTTCAAAGGACACCCTGGCCTCAGAGGAATTAAGGGGTGCCGTTAGGAAGCTGATGACCTCGGCAGCTGTCAGAGCTGAAAATTGGCTGCCTCGTGCCTTTTGGCCAGCCCCCTTCACATCTGTGAAAGAAACTGGTCACGCTTGATTCACTCCTCTTTTGTCTTCGTGGATTTTAATCTCTCCTCCAAGCCTAGGGGTGTTTATCAGGATATCAGAGTAAGGGAAGGAAAATATGATCTGTATCCCCTTGCCTGCACATCTCACTCCCATAATCTACTATTAAACAAGCCAGCCAAGGCTGAGCACTGGAATCAGGTGTTCTCTATGTCTAGAGTCTATCACTCTCAAAACATAGACTTACCAGCAAAAAGTTGTTATTGCTGATAGTCGAGAATATTTCTAATCCAAAGTTGAGAGCAGGTAAACCCATTTTAAAGAGAATGTTTTGCTCACTGGGTGATTCTGAGCATCCTCTTTACTTACCTTTGCTTTCTGCAACCCCCCAACTCTAGTTCTCACATGAAAACCACCCAATGCTCCCTTCATCTAAATAGTCAAGGCCACTGCTGAGCATTTTCTCACTGCGTCCACTCTCCTTCTGGATCCTAAAGCCTCACTTCTTCGCCTCTTGAGCAGCTTCGGAAAACTCACCTCTCCACAAGCTTTCCCAGGGGAATTAGAAAACAGACTGGCCTCCCACAAGCCTGGTAGAAGAGAAGGAGCCCGGGACTCAAATGTGGATCCATAAGTTGTCTTTGCCATGAATTATCCGTGCCTCCTCCACAAGAGCCTCCAGGACCACTACCTACAAAATGAGAAGTCTGAACCCCAAAGTCCTTTCCGACCCTAAAACCTCATGCTCATTGCCCCCAATCTACATGTATTTCTCACGGACTATTCTACAAATTTGGAAAATCTCTACTTAGTGTTCACACCTAGTACACATAGTCTTTGCCTCAATTTAGTGTTTGATTCTGAACTTAAAAAATGCTATTGTTGACATTCTTTACCTAGATAAGAATATGACTAAAGCAGTTGCTTGTACTTGCATCTACATAGCATTTAGATGACTTCTGAACATTCTAGCCAAATAGTGTCTATGAGGCTAAGCATGTGGAATTACATAAATTTATCTGGATATTTTATCACGGGGCGGCAAAACATCCAGAGCATAACTCATCTGGAGGTTCTGCCATCAGGCAGACTCCCTGATTAAACTTTGAACATCTGCCCACCATAGCATTTGTTGCTACTGAAATAACTTTTGATAGCTAATATTCTTGAGGGACCTTCTGAAAATCCATCAAAATCCTACTGTAATACAAAACTTAATGTTTCTATCATTTTTGAGAAACTGAAAAACTAAAATTTTTCAAACTTTATTCTGTAATGTTAGCACACCCTTAAAATTATCATTTTTTCCATAAATGCAAAACTTATATTTGCATGATGAAAATCAACAAGATAATGATTAGCTGAGTTAAGGCAAGAAAGCAAACGGAATACCAAGTACAAAATGTTTAAAGGTATTATCTCTTTTTAGATGTCTAAAATTGTTTTTCTGATTTTTCTTTGTTATCCTTTCTCACAGACAGAGATTTGAAGCAAATAATATTAAACAAAGCTACATACTAAATTAGCTACCGTGCTTGCTTTCAGAAATCAGAATCTATAACTCGGTTTTTAAAAATACCCTCAGCTTTTTCTACCATCCTGCCTTAAATTCCTGTAGGATAGGAAAAACCTTGGCAAGCATCCTGAAATCGCCAGGGGGTAGGCAGCAGAATGTGCTTCTGACCACTGAAATACTCTCATTGTTCACACACTAGCCACACCACAGAGAGAGTGACCTCTTTCTAACACTGACAAGTGAACATGCACAGCTCTGCGACTTTGATTGGCGGTTCACTGGGTCTCTGACCTTGAATGACATTGCTGGCACATTTTGACTGGCAGTCTGCAGCACAGCAGACCACCTCCAGTACACATGCCCACTCTCCAGAAATTAGCCCTTATCTTTTCAAAAATATTCTTGTGTTCCCAAAACATGGACTAAACATAAACCAAAATGTGACTGCTGGCATCAAACACAGCCTGAAAAAAAAGCACGATCTTTAATTTACAAACCTCAGATCCCACTGTAATTGACACATCCAGTGATGCAGTTGGTCAGACTTCGGCTACATCTCCGCAAGGTCAAACATCAAAATTAGATGAGAGAAATTCAGGCAGTCACGCAGATGTGTTGTCTATAGGGCACCAAACACTCAAATACGTAGGCACCACTGGATGGTTTCTTGACATGCAGACAAAACATTTGAGTGACTGGCGGAAGGTTTCATGTCTCTCTGGATGCTTAGGCATACCAAAGGGAAGTCTCAGTCTCATCCAGTCTCATGCTGCATGTACTTGGGTAAGACAGAGGTCAATGATGCCCTTGCCACTATTCTGGTGAATGAATATATGCTCATTTTAACCCAATACTCTACATGGGACCTGAATTTTTCCCTTAGTAAATAAAAACATAGTTTGAAATAAAATGCCACATATGTCTTAAGAAACCATTCCCCTCCCTTTAAAATAAAAATCAAGATGCTATAAAGTTGGCAACAAACACTGAACTCCATACTCCTGGTTAAAGAGGACATATTTTATGCCTCTGCTAAACACTGGTTCCTCCAGAAGCTCCACTAAAATGGGAGTTAAAGAATGTAAAAATTACAAACCTCCAAATGTAAAGAAAAGGAGACAACAGCGAGTGAAAACAAAACAAAATCTCAGGAGTCAGAAAATAGTTGGAGGAATTAATAGAAGTGAAAAATTTAACAACTAAATACAGGCAGAGGAGAATAAGAAGTAAGCCAGTTCACCTCACAGCATCTTCGGAAGGCTTAGGATGTAGAGACCCCTGGTGCCATGGAAGAAGGGGAAGTGAGCCTGAAACTAGGAGGGGTGGAAAATGTCAGCATAAGAATAATTCAGACTCCCAGGCTTCCTCCCAAGCCACCAGGCAACCAGTGTCTCTTAGGCTACCAAGAAGTTTATTCTATGGAGAAAATGAACCCAAAAAATCCAAACTGTGATGAAGAGGTGAGCAAGAGCACTGTAGTGAAAACAGGAAGACAAGAAAAATCTCACATCCTAAATGGTAAAGCCCCAGCCTCTTTCTGCCACCCAAACTGAGGTACTGCTGGCAGCCAGGTGTAGACCTTCCTGTCATAGGTCAAGATCTCTGGGAAAGAAATGTGGAAGGGAAGATTTGTGTGTAGACAGTGTTTTGGAAGTGCCCTCAAGATCAACACCTGTAGGGGCACCTGGGTGGCTCAGTGGGTTAAGCCGCTGCCTTCGGCTTAGGTCATAATCTCAGGGTCCTGGGATCAAGTCCCGCATTGGGCTCTCTGCTCAGCAGGGGGCCTGCTTCCTCCTCTCTCTCTCTCTGCCTGCCTCTCCACCTACTTGTGATTTCTCTCTGTCAAATAAATAAATAAAATCTTAAAAAAAAAACAAAAGATCAACACCTGTGGAGGAGGGCAGGAAGCATGACTAGACACAGGAAGAAACTGAAAAGCAATACAGTGATAACAAAGGACTTTGTCAATCCCATAGGGAGCTCTAGAGCTGGAATGGCCCTTGTGAGTTGCCCCATATTGAAGCAACGGGGCAGACCTTTGTTATCCCCACATCAACCAATCACTACATATGGGCTTCTCTCTTCTGCTAGAGGCAATTCAGGAAGAGGGACTGGGCTGTGAGCTGTCAACCACAACACCCTCCCCTACCCTTTCTACACTCCCCACCCCCTCCACACTCCCCCACCCTCTCTACCCACCCCCGGTAAAGGGAAGAATGACTGATTGAGTCCTCAAGGGCAGAGGGGATCTGGCAGTGCTACTCAGGGATGAATGTGATGCCACCCCCATCCCTGTCACACTCACACTTGTCAATAAGTGAGATTAAAAATTTTCTCCATCGGGAAGGCAGGCTGGTAACTAAATGATAATACAGTAAGTCAAATGCTCACCAAAACTATGGAATGAGGATTTATTCAGTTCAAAATAGAAAAACAAAAGTACAGAGGTTTTTTCAGGTTAAAGACATATGAACTAGACATGGAACAATGCTCTGAGATGTATCAGCTGGGAGAGAAAGGACAGCTACAGCTACAGCAGATGGAAGGCAGAGTATGAACGAAGCAATGGAAGTGCATCCAGGCAACTGACAAAGTTTAATGGGAGTAGACAGTGAAGCAGAATGGGATAAGGAGAAATGTCTGTAAGGAGAAATGTAAGGCAGCCATAACTGGAATTAAGTCCCCTGCTTACGGGGAGCCACCAAAAGTTTCTGAGTGGGGAAAGAAACTGACAAATGTCATGTTTCTAGTTATAGAAAAGATTAGAAATGGGAATGGTTTAGAAATGTGAGTTGGGGGGTGCCTGGGTGGCTCAGTGGGTTAAGCCTCTGCCTTCGGCTCGGGTCATGATCTGAGGGTCCTGGGATCGAGCCCCACATCGGGATCTCCGCTCAGCGGGGAGCCTGCTTCTCCCTCTCACTCTACCTTCCTCACTGCCTACTTGTGATCTCTCTCTATCAAATAGATAAATAAATAAAATCTTAAAAAAAAAAAAAGAAATGTGAGTTGGAAGAAATTTTAGAAAATCCAAAGAGGCACTCTAAAAAGGGTTTTAAGAATACATGCTATGGACTCAGTTATGCCTAGTTTTAATTCTCATTCTGCTACTTACCAGCTAGGAAAGCTTACACATATCACTTAATCTCATCATCTCAACTACAAAGTATGGGGAAAAAATACTTGCTTCAAAGGATTTGGGGGAATAAATAAATGAGATAATATACGTAAAGTGCTTAGTATGGCATCTAGCACAGAGGAAATGCTTATTAAGCGAAATCTGGTCAGGGTCAACAGCAATAGCCACATACTGTTGGCTGTATTATCTTGCCAGCAGGAGGAATGGGGAGGAAAGGAGGAAGGAAAGAACGTGAGAAAAACTTTTGAAGAAGAATCAAAACGAGTTGAGTTTTTGCTATGAAAAGAAAAGAAAATGGGTAGATCCAATGGCGCCTTTATGATTTTGCAAGAGTAATGTACAGCTAAAGTGTAGGAAATCTGGAACAATTTTGAAATATTTGATTTGAACAGAGTCAGGTTTTACTTGTTCATTGTGAAGTTAGGTATAGGGATGGAGCTGAGGATGTTTGAGGGAAAGAACAGTGTCAAAGAACTGTTTAGAGAGGAGGAATGGAGATGGGCAGCCTCAATTCTGAAGGATATTCACATTTAAGAATGAAAATAAAGTTTCAGGGGGAAAAAAACAGAAAAGTAGGTAAGACAGAATGTGAAAGGTAATATAATGTGTCAATAGAGTAGATCACAAGGTACCCAGATATTTGGTCAATTTTTATTCTGGGTGGGTCTGTGAGGATGTTTCTGAATGAGATTAATATTCGAATCTGTAAACTGAGTAAAGCAGATTGCCCTTCCTAATGTCAATAACCCTCATTCAATTAACTGAAGACTTGAAAAGAAAAAAGACTGACCCTCAGCAAGGAGAAGGAACTCCTCTTGTCTGACTGCCTTGAGCTGGGATATCTGTCTTCTCCTGCCTTTAGATGAGAACTGAAACATAAGCTCCTTTTGGGTCTTGAGCCTGCCAGTATTCAGAGGGAAACTATACCACCAGCTCCTGGGTCTTCGGTTTGCTAGCTGTAGATCTTGGGATTTGTCAGCCTCCATGATCATGTGAGTCAATTTCTTAATAATAAATAAATACTTCATCATACTCATATAAGTAAATTATGTAGATAGTTTGATGATTGGTAGCTAGATAGATAAATAGATGATAGATAATAGATAGATAAAAGATAGATAGGTAGATATCCTATTAATTCTGCTTTTCTGGAGAGCCCTGACTAATACAAAGGATGAAATTCCAAGGAAAAAGAGAATTTCAAGGATAGCTAAGTGATGTGCTAGGTGTCCATACAGTTAAATAAAAATGATCCTCCCTCCAAATAAAAGAAAAGAAACTGAGGGTCTATAAACAACCTCAGGGTTGGGTAACCTTGACATAAAAAGTTTTACTATGCAGCCATCAAAAAAAAAAAAAAAGGATTTCTTGCCATTTGCAACGACGTGGATGGAACTAGAGGATATTACGTCAAGCAAAATAAGTCAATCAGAGAAAGACAATTAGCTTATGATCACTTGTATATGAGAAATTTGAGAGGCGGGGCGGGGGATCATAGGGGATAGAGAGGGAAAAAATTAAACAAGATGAGAGTGCGGAGGAAGACAAACTATAAGAGTCTCTGGAAACAAAGTGAAGGTTGCTGAGGAATTTGGGGAGAGTGGTGGTTTGAGGAAAGAATGGGGTGGCTGGGTGATGTACACTGGGGAGGGTATATGCTATGGTGAGTGCTGCGAGTTGTTAAGACTGATGATTCACAGACCTGTACCTCTGAAACAAATAATACATTATATGTTAATAAAAATAAAAAATTTTTTTAAATTTTAGAAAGTTTTAATAAACCAAAGAAACTGGATTGCTACATGAGAGGTTTATGAAGTCTCTCATTTTAATCCAGCAAATCTCACCAAATATTTTCAGACAACAATTTAGTTGAGGGTTGAAGGTCAAAAATGACATTCAAACTTATCCTTGAAAAACAAACATAGACAAATACATGAAGAATAGCATAACTGGTGCCAATCATCCTGCAAAGCACAATTCTCAAAAGCAGGGATTTAGGGGCGCCTGGGTGGCTCAGTGGTTTAAGCCTCTGCCTTCAGCTCAGGTCATGATCTCAGGGTCCTGGGATCGAGCCCCACATCGGGCTCTCTGCTTAGCAGGGAGCCTGTTTCCCCCTCTCTCTCTGCCTGCCTCTCTGCCTACTTGTGATCTCTCTCTGTCTATCAAATAAATAAATAAATAAATCTTAAAAAAAAAAAAAAAGCAGGGATTTAATCCCAGTAGGGATGGTCTTGTGTTGTATATAAGCTTCCTGTGCCTGCTTTTGTGAATTACCTCAAATCTGATACAACAAAATTTATTCTCTCATAGTTCTGGAGCCAGAAGTCCAAAATCATTTTCACCAGGTCCAAAGTGTTGCCAGGGCTGTGCTCCCTCTAGAGGCTCTCAGAAAAAATCCGTTTCTTTGCCTTCCCACCTTCTAGTGCTGCATTCCTTGGTTCAAAGCCACTGGCCTTGCATCTTTTTTCCCTGATTCTTCACTCTGCTTTCTCTACATGACCTCCTTCTTTTATGTGTCTTTTATGTGTCTCCCTCTTTTATGTGTTAAATCCCCCTTTTATAATGAAACATGTGATTACACTTAGGGACCACCTAGACAATCCAGGATACTCTCCATCTCAAGATCCTTAGGTTAATCATACCTTCAAAATTCTTCTTTTATCATATAAGATAACACTCACAGGTTCCAGAGAATAAGATGTAGTTATCTTTTGGGGGAGCATTATCCAGCCTACATAGTTGGTAATCCAAGGACTGCATCAAAATGAGAACCCTAGCAACCCAGCTGACTCATCACACAGTGTAGGTCCTAACCTCAAACATCCAAACCCAAGTACTTGAATGAGAAATGCCCTAAAACCCAAACCTAAGCACAAATAGAAAAAAATACAGGCATTTTAACGAGTAGAGGAGGGGGCGCCTGGGTGGCTCAGTGGGTTAAGCCTCTGCTTTCGGCTCAGGTCATGATCTCAGGGTCCCGGAATCGAGCCCCGCATCAGACTCTCTGCTTGGTGGGGAGCCTGCTTCCCCCACTCTCTCTGCCTGCTGCTTTGCCTACTTGTGATCTGTAACTCTCTCTGTCAAATAAATAAAATCTTTTAAAAAAATTAAAAATTAAAAAATTAAAAAATAAATAAAGAGTAGAAGAGATAAGATCTTTTTAAGAAAGATAATCCACCGTTGTGGAAGGACTGTCACTGAGCAAGAACTGTGAGCCAACCGGATGCTTTGTCAGGAGGCAAAGCAACAGAAAACCTGCCTAATTGGATTGGCTGCCTTAATGGGCCAGAAGTCAACAAGTCAGAATGAAAAATATACTCAATTCAGCCAGCTGGAATTGGTTGTAAAAAGGATGCAATAAAATAGGTCAATTTTCTGGGTCTAGTAAGAGGGTCCATACCCAAATGGACTGAATGCTCTGTCTTTATGCACCTGTTTGTCACTTTGTGACTATATCCTTAAACCACTCAAATGGGTGAATCCATCTTGTTTTTAAAGGGTTAAAAAACAGTAAATGAATTGATTCATTAACATTCACTGGTTTTTAACCAGTTTTATTCATTCTGAGCCACCTTCCTAACTACCGCAGGTCAACTAAATTTGTTATAAGTTTGACCAATCCTGCAGTTTTTTCCCTGTTCAGTGATACAGCTCATCCTTTTAAATATGTTAATACCATTTCAGTGCATGTTTTCACTAAGGTACATCTGGATGTTCCCTCTTCTCAGAAAGCCATCATACTGCATGCAATTCCATTTTTATCTGCCTCCAACACAGAACTCCTTTTTGTAGTAGATTAAATATTTGGGATCCAAATGGCCCACTGGACACAAAAGTGGAATCACACCTTTGATTGTCCAGAGCACATTAAAATGGTCATGGGAGAAGTAGAAATGGATACTTCTGAGGGAGTTTCATCCTTAGGGTTTTTTTGTTATTCCTGACCCGCCATTCCTAGCTTACTCTTCTAGAGAACATTTACTGAGCACCTATCATTTAAGCATCTTTATACAAGTTCCTATTCTTAAGGCTCTCACAATAGAATGGAACAGAGGCAGAAATAGATAGCATCATACTGCCCAGATTCTGGATTTCCATCACATGGAGCTGTATCAAGCCTACTGAGTCTGTGTTCTGTAATGGGTTGAATGGTGTCTCCTACAAAATTCATATCCACCCAGAACATCAAAATGTGACCTTATTACAAAACAGGCCTTGTGAAGATAGAATTAAAAATCTTGAAATGAAATCATCCTAGATTTAGGATTGTCCCTAAATCCAATGACTTATTAAGATTATTATCTCTCTTGTTAATATAAAGTAAGAGCATATCCCTCTATTCATGCCTTATAGTAACCATATTTCCAGGGTATTTCTCTAGTTCTCCATTAGGCTTTTGCAAGTTGACAATTTATTCCTGTTTCAGCAATGTTGATGTTATTCGTATGAGTCTTTGTTTTATATCTTTCATTTTTCTCTCTAGCTGACATCTTAGTGGCAGTTCCAGATGGGTATCTGCCTAAAAGACCAGCATTCCTCTTACTTTTCTTTGGCAAATAGGTGTTTAGGTCTATTAAAGCTAAAGACCCTATTTACGGAAAACTACCATTTGGACTAAATTGACCAAAGAGATGATAGGGCATTTCCCTACACACACAAATGACTGTGTGTTTGAGTAAAGGGACCAACCTGAACAACTTTTTTGACATCAGTTTAATTCAGTGCTTTCAGTTCCACATAAAAGACAGTCTTGACTCTCTAGCCAGGTTTAAATATTAAGCGTTTAAAAAAAAAAAAAGTGCCATTAGCCCCTGACAGGCTGATACATCTGCTAACTCAGGTTGGTTGGTTGATTTGTCCTGTAACAGTCAGATCACAGGGGCACCTGGCTGTGTACTGAGCAGAGGATGAGCAGGCAAGAAATGCCAACACTGGGAGCTAAACGGACTTTGGAAAGAGATGCCTCAACTATACCAGAGACAGAAGCAAGATATGGCCTTTAGCATTTCTAGACCCAAAGTCCTGACAGCCAAGAAAAGGCAAGAGGAACTCTAGTCCATAACACTGCACAGAGACCCAACCCAGATGTGAGAGTGACACCACCATGTCATTAAGGGCAGATAAGTAAAAGAAAGAGCAAAAGGTTGGGACGCCTGGGTGGCTCAGTTGGTTGGACGACTGCCTCTGGCTCAGGGCGTGATCCTGGAGTCCCGGGATCGAGTCCCACATCAGGCTCCCAGCTCCATGGGGAGTCTGCTTTGCTCTCTGACCTTCTCCTCGCTCATGCTCTCTCTCACTGTCTCTCTCTCTCAAATAAATAAATAAAATCTTAAAAAAAAAAAAAGAAAGAGCAAAAGGTTTGTAGCAATATGGTCAACCTTATCTAAACAGGAAAGTGTTTAAAAAGGGGATGGTAAGAGCAGATACAGTTCATACAGGAAATCAACAACAAGCATGAGTGAGGAAAAAGAAGTTCATACAAATTAATTCCAACAGAATATAAAATTATCTGGAATCCAAGACAGCAAATAGAATCAGGGGATGAGAACTTCAGCACTTAAGGAGCACATTCTAGGTGTCAGGTACTGTGCTCAACACTTTCAATATATTATTAGTATACTGGTCCATTTTATAGTTGAGGCTCAGAAAGATTAAATAACTGGCCCAAATAAACATAACTGATAAGCAAATGCAAATCCAACTCTGTCCTTATCAAGAGCCCAAGTTCTTTCTACAGCATCAGTGTTTCTCAAAGTATAAACTGAGACCACCCATCTTCACCCAAGTCACCTGAGATGATTATTAAAATCAAAGGCCTGGGGCATCTGGATGGCTCAATTCGTTAAGCATCCAACTCTTGGTTTCAGCTCAGGTCATAACCTCAGGGTCATGAAATCGAGTCCCACCTCCCTCTTCCTCTGCTCCTCCCCACCCCCTATGCTTGCTCTCTCTCTCTCTCTCAAATAAATAAATAAATACCCAACACTCTGAATCAGGCACTAGGTATATAGTATACATAGAATCAGGAGATCCTATATACACTCAAGTTCTAGAACCACTGTACCTGCCTCTGTGGGCGGAGGAACCACTGTGCTTCCTCTCTAAGAGAAGCCTGTCTTCTGGGTATTAAATACATGTGACTCATGTTGAATGATAATGGTATGTTCTAGTTGGGGCTGAGCCCACAGTGATGGAGAAATGCCCAATTACATGAAAGCAGGGACAGTAAAATCCAGACTGATTCTCCACAAAGCATGGTGAGTCCAGCACCCCCTTCTGTCAACAACCTCAGGTTTAACTCTAGAAGCTCCACACCAATCTCATAAGGAACAAACCAAGGGGTCAAGACCACATGGTCCTAAGTGTGTCAGGAATAAGGAGGCCATCTGTGGTATTGAACCCAAAATCCTGAACCTGAGAATCAGTTCTTTCCTCCTTCTTTTGTGTGAACTTCTCTTGTGTCTTAACACTCCCAGCCCCTACCACCAGTCTCACCTTCCTTGTCTATAATCACAGCAGTAGCTAACATTTACTGAGAACTTCTGGTGTACCAGGTCCTGTATTAGGACTTTTTTTTTTTAAGATTTTATTTTTTTTATTTGACAGAGAGAGATCACAAGTAGGCAGAGAGGCAGGCAGAAAGAGAGAGAGAGAGAGGAGGAAGCAGGCTCCCTGCTGAGCAGAGAGCCCGATGCGGGACTCATTCCCAGGACCCTGAGATCATGACCCGAGCCGAAGGCAGTGGCTTAACCCACTGAACCACCCAGGCGCCCCCGTATTAGGACTTTTATATGTATTTATTCACATGCCTACAACCACTTAATGAAACAGGTATAATTTCTGTCCCCATTTTACAAATCAAAGAACTAAAACACCAACACATTAGGCAACTTGTACAGAGTCACACAGCTGACAAGTGTTATAGCTGGGACTGTAATCTATAAAGAATCCATGCTCACAGTCACAACACTGTCTTTTTAAACAATAGCTATGGTGCCACCTTCCACATTCCTGGTGGTCATTAGGAAGCTTAAGGTGCCATCTTGGGACTCAAATTAGGAGGCAGACACTACCTCGAGCACATGTGTCTGATCAGCTGTGATAGAGAAACATAGACATCTCAGCAAATTTGATCCAGTCACATCAGATTCTGCTATGACATCATAGATGACATGATCTGAGACTTCAAGCCAAATGGCCAGAGTGGCCAAAATCCAACTGGTGCATGCAATTCTGTTTTATTTACTGTGAGTCCAGAAAGCATCATGACATCTCCAAAAGGCATAATCTGGACTCCTAAAAAGAAAATATATATATTCTTCCTTGCAAACAGAGAGATAAAATCAACAGGAAAGTGGATCTTTCAAGAATTCCTGAGTAGGGGCGGGGGAAAGAAAGCAACAGCAGAACATGCTAGGGGATGTCTTCAGTGGCTGAAGTGTCTACAACTGCCCAACAAGGTAAATCAAATCTGCTGCCAATACATTCTTCTGCTGTCCAGATAAAACGGCAGACTAAGCTGGTGAACTTTCACCCTTCACCCGCGCTCTTCAAGCCAAAGTACAGATTAAAAAAAATCAATAACCCCAATCGATGGGAAAATATTTTTAGTCTCTAACTGAACGATATGTTTTGACAAGGCCAAAGAGGAGCACAAAAGAATGGCAAAAGATAAAAGACAGAAAATTAGGAATTTGCTTTATTGGGGGAGGTGGAATCACCAATCACTTTCTTTTTCCTTCACTGACATTTGTCTAAATTATCTCAAGCAAGGAAATAAAGTGTAAGGAGATGAATTTATAAAATGGCATGATTCACCGCCAAGCACCTTAAAACCTATTATTGCTACCATTTTCTGTTGCCATTTCCAAGAAAGCAATCTAGAGAAATGCCCATGTTCGGAACAAAGTCAGAGGAAGGAGCATTTCCCCAAAGTGGATACAGTGAACAATAGAACAGAGCCTCCCACCCCCACCCCAACCTGGAAATCACATCCAATACTAAACACATTGGAAAGTGTTTAAAATCCACCCAATTTGGCTCCATTTTCTCTCAAAATAACCATTGTTTTTCATAACCCAATACCCTGGAGGTTCTTTCATAACTGAGCAAATTAAACACATAATATCATCTTGTCTTCTGGCCCCTTAAGCAGTAATTTATTTTTGTACATAGACTCGAGCCTGCTGTATTTCTAAAAATTATTTCACGTTTTTTCTATATTGAATAAAGGTGATAAAGAAACATGAGACCTTGAATAAAATAAACAGGAATTATCCAGCATGTTTGTTTTTTTTTCATCCAAGAAAATCTTGAACATAAATTGTCTTACCAATCGATTAACATTTTCAATTGTTTATAGCAATAACAATTGGTGAATAGATAGATTTATGGGATTCAAAAATCTATATAAATCCAATAAACTGATAGTTGGAATAGCAACAACCTATCTTACTTATTAATGCATTTCCTTTTCTTTTTTTTCTCCCCAATATCAATGCCATATTATTTGATAAGCCTTTGGCATGAATTTAATAACTATAGTTTTGTTACAATTCCTTATTTGTCTCTCTACCAGAAGTTTAAAAGAACAATAAATATATACCCAGGCTGATGGCTACATCCATGCAATGGCAGCCAATTCCACCCACAAAAATCAGTCAATTAAGTAAAAAAGAGGTTGCCAAACCAATGTTTGGCATCATATATTTTGGCAGTCAAAGCATCCATTCAAAAGCTATTTGATTAGCCAACTTTTAACACTGTTGGTAAGTTGCTCTGTTGTTTAGATTGACACAGACTCCGTAAATGCAGTCATTCTGGTGTGACAAAAAGGTTTGGATAGTCCAGTTCCCTGGGACTCTTCTAACAAGAGCCCATGGTCAGTCCTGTACACCGAGCTGCTATTTAGGCAACCTTCACAGACAGTTACTACCTCACTTCATAGACTCCCCAGTACTCTTTGATCTACTCACACTTTTGTAATAGGAATGATGTACTTCTCTGTCTCTGGTAACAAAAATTATATAATAGTTGCTTTTTTTTCCCTGAACATTTGCTATATTCCACACTTTTTGTCCTTAGCACTTTTTACAAACTTGATCTCATTTATCTTTATAACAAATCTATGACGTAGATAGTATCATGGCTATATTACAGAAAAGAAAAATTGTTAAGGAGATGAGATAATTACACATGGCCACAACAGCTAATTGGCAGAGCCAGGGTATAAACCCAATTCTGTCTGATTCTGATATCTATTCCACTAGCTCACTCAGGTGATGGTTCTATCACCTCAACAGAATGGAGCTGCTCAGATTCACTATCGTTAGTAGTTGGAATAACCAGAAAATCATACTACATGAAGTCTTTAGTTCACAAACTGTTCTGTCATATTCAAATGGGCATGAAAGTCACTTTTAATTTATTAAGTCTTTAGTTATAATACATTTAAGCATCTTTAGTTCCAGGATATTTATGTAGATACAGTTCATTAATAAATTCCCAACAGGTCTCCATGTTAAGGAAAATTGCACAGTGAAAGATCAATGCATTATACGCACATTATAAAGACATTATAAGTACATCCTGTGTGTACTTCATAAGCAGGTACTTTGTCAAAACCAAGAGTATAAAATACGTTATTCATGAAGACTCATTTCGTCAGACTCTTCAAAGATAATTGTATAAAACTGAATTGCCATATTTTACACATTTCCCCAAAATGCTAGCAAAACTTCTTTTTCATTTTTCACAAAATGCCCAGAGGAATTAGGATATTGTGCTCCCTCTTTTTAACATTCCCTGGAAGTCCTTACGATGATGGTTGATTGTTGAAGCACTAGTGATTGAAATGAGTAGGTAATTATGATGTTGAAAGCTTTCAACATGCCCAGGGAAGTGTGATGACTACTTGAATTAGCTAACGAAAACATGTCAAGTCACTGCCAAAAGATCTGTCACAAAAATCCATTATTTGCAGCTGGGAAGTTACCAAGAGTGTGAAAAGCCAGAATGACCCTTTGTAACTCTGGCTAGATCATCCACAGATGATCCGTCATTTGCAAGTGAAACTGGGTGTATATGTGAATCCCAAAACGTTACAGACATGCAGGACTCAGTGATTCACTGGTCATTACAATGTTCAAAACATTCCACTTTCATGGAGCCTGAACTTTCATTAGCAAAATTGATTTAGCTACCTTCTTTTCTCTTTCCCATAAACCACAAAGCTTGTTCCATATTAATAAGATAATATTAATAGTAATAAAACTGCTAACATTAAGACTTACTGTGTACAAGTCACTTTGCTAAGTGTTTTACATTTATTAACTCATGTAGTCCTCACCAAAACCTATCAGTTGGCTGCTAATATTCTCCCCATTTTAAAGAAGAGGGCTGAGATTAAAGAATTTGCCCAAAAGACATGAAGTTAGTTAGCAATGTAGCCAGGGTTAATTACGCATCACCACCTAGACCCTGGGGTTAGGACCTGTTGGAGAGTCGTAATAAACAAGGCAGACACAACTTGTATTCTTGTGAAGCTTAACAGATTAGACTCAATCCCAAATCTGACTTCAAAGCCCATACTATTTTTTTTTTCTTAAGATTTATTTGTTTTACAGAAAGAGACAGAGAGAGGGTAGGGAGAGACAGAGAAAGTGGGAGAGAGAGAATCTCAGGCAGTCTCCCTGCTGAGCACAGAACCCAAGATAGGGCTCAATCTGACATCCCTGAGATCATGTTGTAAGCCGAAAAATCAGGAGTCAGACCCTCAACCAACAGAGCCACCCACATGCCCCTCAAAGTCCGTGCTACTAACCACTGCTCCAACCTATCCCTAGATGCATACTGATGGCTCACTTTGTTGGGAAAGGCAGTCTTACGCATGCAGTCTTTCCTAGGCATGGAGCACTCCTTACCAAGAGATAAGGAACCCTTAACAGCCTGTGCAGGATTTATCACCTTGTATGGGAACACATTTCCCTGTTCAAGCTCAGTGTGTGCTCTTTGTTCTGCTTAAACATGTGTGTTACATAGCACCTGGTCATCGCACTACTCTATCGACCTCCCACCGGAATGGAACAGGGTCCTTCTGTGGCAGCCACAAGAGGAGTTCATGCAGGCCATTAGCCCAGATCTACCTGACTAGGAGGGACCTGCTCTCCATGGGATACCAGTACCTACCCCTAAAGTTTTGTTTTGTTTTGTTTTTTGTTTTTTGTTTTTGCTTTTCCTACCCCTAAAGTTGATCTTGCTGTCTCCTTCCTAACTGAGTAAAGTGTTGTTCCATCCAGTGCTTGAATATATTGTGTTTTCCTTGACAACTCCAATACCAAGATACAGAGGCCAGAAGTGCTCAGAGTTCTACTTCTGGTGATAGTCAATAGATGCTGTTTGCTCGACACACTTCATTCATATACTTTAAATATGCTATTTCCATTAACCCTCAAAACAGCCCAGTGAGTGGCACAACCAGATCTGAATCCACAGGCAAGTCAAACCAACTTCCTTAGTGGCAGCGAGGTCTCCCGTCAGCATGGGAACCCACCCGATGCTCTGTCACTTCTCTGTGCTTTCACTTCCCATTCCCCCCACCATCTTCTTCCAAAAACTTACTACCTGAAGCCCAAATTGTGAAAAATCCCTCCTGGCTTCTCTCATACATACTGGCTTCTTTATTTTGTTCTTGAGACCCTCAAAGGTCAGCACAAGCTCCCTAAAACACCAGTTTCATCATAGGATAGCCCCAACTCAGAAACCCTGATTGGCTCCCCTATATACCCAATAAATTGTCACTATACTGCCTGGCATTCGTAGCACTCCACCATGTGGGCCCAGCTCCCTCTCCAACTATAACACCCCAGTTTCTGGCACACTCTTCTCCCACTACCTCTCATCTGCCCTATTCACACACACTATGCTCAGTAGGTACAGGATCCAAGAAGTGCCTCTGCTTACCTGGGCTTCCTTCCTGGAATGCTCTTCTCCCATCTTCAGGGGCAAACCCCAGTCCCTTTGTCCATGAGGCTCTACTACACGTCACTAGCCCATGCCATCTTGCCTTCCCTTCACAACTCAGGACCATACAGCTGATATTCATTCATTCAACACACACATGGTTGAATGATCATTTTATTTACCCAGTATAGTCTCTGACCACCACATGTTCACTGTTATAAGAAATGACACCATTAAATAGATTAAATAGATTAAATTAAATAGATGCAAAACAGGGGCACATGGGTGACTCAGTCAGTTAAGCATCTTTCTTCAGCTCAGGTCATGATACCAGGGTCCTGGGATCAAGCCCCACCCACATTGGGCTCCCTGCTCGGTGGGGAGTCTGCTTTTCCCTCAGCCTCCCCGACCCTGGGCTTGTACTCTCTTGCGCACTCTCTCTTTCAAATAAACAAATACAATCATTTCAAATGTAAACGCAAGGCAAAGAGGCATCCTGAGGTGGGGTTAGGAACTGACTCAATCTGGGGCAGGGTCCAGACAGGATCAGCTTCCTCATGCATCAACAGGAGTACCCAAGGCAGTCATGTAAGAAGTAGAAGACAAGAATCAAGGACTGACTCATATAAATAATTTATAGTTTCCTTATCTGTCCTGCTCAGTTCACAAGGTTGTTTTCAGATTCAAATATGATAGGAAAGAGAGCTCATCAAAAATTCTAAGGCAAACCTAAGTGTATTATTACTGTACATAGGTTTTGCCTCTCCAGTCAAATCCTAAATTCTTGAGAGGCAGAGACTGATACAGCTCTAAGTGTAGCCTTCAGTCCATTTCCCATAAATCTCCCAATGATTCTCACAGAACAGAAATAAAATCCAGATTTCCTTCTATGGCCTGAGGGCTTTAGTACCTATGTGGCCACTGCCTGGAATACATTACACCCACAGACCTTTGCATGGCCTGGTCTCGTGATTATCAGGAAGGTTTCATGATTCAGGTCTCAGCTCAAACATCATCCCTTTAGAGACACTGCTCTATTCCACAACCCCTCACTTCCTCTTTATTATTTTTTTATCTTTTATAGCAGTTATCATTATCAGAGGTTATCCTACTAGACTACAAGTTCCATGCCACCACAATCTTTCCACTGCCTGGATCAGAGCCTGACGAAAGGAAGGTGTTCTGTATTTACAGAATGTTGGATCTCCAATGCAATGATAGATAACTTGGACTGAATTATATTTTGTATTAAGCCAATTTAACTGTGCTTAACCTATATACTCAGGTCCTGTTCCAGAGAATATGTCTGCTCCTTAGCAATCCTTGTCTCAGGGACTTTTGTGAAATGCCAAAATGCAGGAAGACAATGGCTCTTTCATTCTATGGCAAAATTCCTCGACTCATTAAAGTGATAGTGCACTGAGACCTTGAGGGTATACAAAGAAGAGAGAGGGAGATTTCCCCTGAGAAAAATGCTGGAGAGGAAAAACAGAGGCCACACTCTATGGGAGAGCATCCAAGAAAGGTAGCAAGATCTCAGCAGTCTTGAAGATACATTTAATGAGGTGAAACCACAAAGATGGATATCCCAAATGTGGCAGTGAAGAAGAGAGCCACCTGATACTAAGGCTTTCCCACTGAAGATCTCAGTGGCAATGAGGATGGAGTGATGTAAAACATCCTCACCCTGTTTCTGTATCACATAGCCTCCTGGTTTACCAAGAGAGAGGAGAGATCCAGGAATGATTAATGCTGAATTTCCCAGAAGTCTACCAAGATGGAAGTTCTGAGTCTGATTTCATTTGTGTTCAGGAAAATTAAGAAGTAGACATTTTCTTTTACACCTAAAAGTATGGACTAAGGCTCTGACCTACTCCAAAGTCCTCCAATGATCAGTGTGGCCTGAACCAGGAATGCCTTTAGCCTTTCTTTCATATTTGAGAAGGAGACCTGGCTGGGATAGGGTTCTTCTGATTGCTTTTTCTTTTTGGAAAGGGAAAGTTTACAGATACACACAGGGTGCCACAAGCCTAGTATTCAGAAAACCTGGGTTTGAATCTTGAAGCTATGTGGCCTTGGGCAACTCACTAAATCTCTCTGAACCCCAAATCAATAAGATGCAAATACCATCACCTCACGGGCTATGCAAAAGAAGATAGTCATGTGTACGAAAAAGCTATGTGAAATGAGAAGTCCTAACATTAACACTTTCTTCCCAAGAAGAGGCTAAACTAATCAAAAGCAGCTCCAACTTTATTTTCTAGCTCTGGTTATAAAATCAGTTCAGAATGAGCCATCAAGATATTTGTTTATCATTGTACATTCTCAATATTACACAGAGGATACAAATCCTTTTTCCTCACCTCTGTAGTTCTTATGCTAATAAAGACATATGATGCAAAGCACCAGTCTAGCTCCAGACTATCTCCTCCCCATATGCCCACTCCCATTACTTCTCTATATGTCCTGTGTTGTACAAGGTAGAACAACATCTGGGACATGCAAATTCCAAGGTTTTAGTGGATTAAATCTGCAGAAACTATTTCTTGATTATGTAATCATCCAATACGGGTCCAGGCAAAACAGGGTGGAATGTGTGGGTGCTGTGCTCTATGCAGTGATTCAGGGACCCAAGTTGCCAGTGGCTCTGCCACCTTCAGCGTGTAGTTTCCAAGCTGCATGGCACTGACATTCAGCTAGTAGACAGGGAGAGAAAGAATGGGTAAGACACATTCTCAATTTTTAAACATCTCAACCTGAAATTGATACATACATTACTTTTACTCACATTCTGTATGTGCGAACTAGTCATATGGCCCCACCTAGACAAGCAGAGGAATTGCAAGAGTGGGGGAACCAGGATTTATAGTCTTTGATTTCCCAGCCATTTCATAAGATCAGTTTTATATTATGAAAAGGAAGGTAAGCAACACAATTTAGGTAGATAGCTAGCTATCTCTGCCACACACTCAAAAATGTGATCTACTGACATGGCGTTTTAGATTCTTCTTCACATTCACATTCACAAATATGCCCTATCCACACCCCCAAATTTTCCATTCCTGTGCCTTTGATTTAAACTTCCATTTATGTGGAGTGTGTTTTCCTCCCTGTACCTATCCATACAAATCCCTTAAGCCCAGCATAATTCTGACCTTCTCCATAATGTTACAGTTATATAATCCATTCTGTAGAATATGATTTTAATTATATAAAATATAATGTAATTACATATAGTTATATAATATAATATAATTATATATAGTTATATAATCCATGCTGTAGAAAGTACTTTCTCGCCCCCTCTGACTTCCATTTCTTTTTTGTACCTTCTGTTAGGGTGCTGGTTATCTACTCAGCATTTATTTTTATTTATCCAGACCAACTCCCTTAATAAGTGACAAGTTCTTAGAGAGTTAGGCCCATGTTTTATTCACCTGTGTCTCCTTTGCAGTATCCAGTATCATGCCTGACATGTAGTGGGCACTCAACACAAGACAGCTAATACAAGTCTTCATGGGCATGAAGCCACATGTACACCTCACTTGCTTGAGGGCAGATCCTTGTTTGTGAAGAAGTGAGGGGAGCAACAGCTATCCCTTCATCGCTCCAAAAAATAAAAAGAAAAGAAAACCCTGTAAATTCCATGTAAGCTACTCCCACTTTTTCTACTCAAAACAGTAGGTTCTTCCTACTACGTAATTCCTACGTAATTCAGTGTTGCCTTTTATGGGGTAAACTGGGAGCATTTTGAGTGACTGGGCTTGTGTTTTGCTCTATCACAGATGTCTAGGTAGCTCAAGAGGCAACTTCAAGACCCCAGACAGTCAGAACCAAGCTATCTCCTGGAGCACAGCTCCCAGCATATTCAGCTAAGAAAATAAAATTTGTTTTAGTTGTTGAGAAAAGTCATTTCTGAAGCCCTGTTTGTCCATTTTTTTAGCATTAATGAACATTCCACCAGTTAGAATGGCTAAATTAACAAGACAGGAAACAAGTGTTGGTGAGGATGTGGAGAAAGGGAACACTCTTACACTGTTGGTGGGAATGCAAGTTGGTACAGCCACTCTGGAAAACAATATAGAGGTCCCTCAAGACATTAAAAATAGAGCTACCCTATGACCCAGCAAGTGCACTACTAGGTATTTACCCCAAAGATACGGATGTGGTGAATAGAAGGGGGACAAGAACCCAATATTCATAGCAGCAATGTCCACAATAGCCAAACTGTGGGAGGAGCCAAGAAGCCCTTCAACAGATGAATGGATAAGAAGATGTGGTTCATATATATAATGGAATATTACTCAGCCATTGGAAAGGATGAATACCCACCATTTTCAATGACATGGATGGAACCGAAGGGGATTATGCTGAGTGAAATAAGTCAAGCAGAGAAAGACGATCATGTGGTTTCACTCATATGTGGAACATAAGGTCTGGAGGACCACAGGGAAAGGGAGGGAAAACTGAATGCTAAGAAATCACAGAGGAAGATAAACCACGAAAGTCTCTGGACTCCAGAAAACAAACAAAGGGTTATAGAAGGGAGAGGGTTGGGGGATGGAGTAACCGGGTGATAGGTATTAATATTAAGGAGGACATGTGTGGTGATGGGCACTGTACGTTATAAGCAACTAATGAGTTGTTGAACATTACATCAAAAACTAATGAAGTGTTATATGTCTACTAATGGAACATAATAAAAATAAATAAATAAACGTTCAAAATCCATAGAAAATTTGATAAATTCTGGTATATTCCATGATACAACATGCTGCTGTCATTAAAAAAGATGATATATTTATATCTCAAGGAGCTAACAAAAGAAAAACAAACTAAGCTCAAAGTTAGAAGATGGAAGGAAATAAAGATTAGAGCAGGAGGAGGAGTCAAGATGGCGGAGAAGTAGCAGGCTGAGACTACTTCAGCTAGCAGGAGATCAGCTAGATAGCTTATCTAAAGATTGCAAACACCTGCAAATCCATTGGCAGATTGAAGAGAAGAACAGCAATTCTAGAAACAGAAACAACCACTTTCTGAAAGGTAGGATTGACAGAGAAGTGAATCCAAAGTGACGGGAAGATAGACCCCAGGGGGAGGGGCCAGCTCCCGGCAAGCGGCGGAGCAACGGGGCACAAAATCAGGACTTTTAAAAGTCTGTTCCACTAGGGACATTTCTCCAGAGGCTAAACCGGGGTGAGCCCACGCGGGGTCAGCATGGCCTCAGGTCCGCAGGGTCACAGAAGGATCGGGGGTGTCTGAGTGTTGCAGAGCTTGCGGGTATTGGAGCAAGAAAGCCGGCTGCAGAGACAGAGCCGACAGTGAGCTCGCAGCTCGGGGTTACTTTGAACCGGTCGCAGGCTCGGTGAGCTCGGAGCGCGGCCGGAGGTCAGGCAGACGGGAGTAACTGGGCGCTGTTCTCTGAGGATGCACTGAGGAGTGGGGCCCCGGGCTCTCTGCTCCTCCAGGCCAGAGACCAGGAGGCCGCCATTTGTATTCCCGGCCTCCGGAACTCTAAGGAAAGCGCTCAGGGAACAAAAGCTCCTGAAAGCAAACCTGAGCGGATTACTCAGCCCGGCCCCTGGTAAGGGCGGTGCAATTCCGCCTGGGGCAGAGACACTTGAGAATCACTACACCAGGCCCCTCTCCCAGAAGATCACCAAGAAATCCAGCGAAGACCAAGTTCACCTACCAAGGAGTATGGTTTCAGTACCAAGGAGAGCAGCAGAATTCCAGAGGAGGAGAAAGCAAAGCACGGAACTCATGGCTTTCTCCCTGTGATTTTTTAGTCTTGCAGTTAAAGTAATTTTTTTCTTTTTCATTTTTTTTCTCTTCTTTTCCTAAAAATTTTTTTTAATTTTTACCCTTTTCCTTCTTAACGTTTTTAAACTAGTTTATCTAATATATATATTTTTCTTTTTTTTACTTTTCTTTATTTGTTTTCTTTTTTTAATTCTTTTCTTTTCTTTTCTTTTTTCCCTCTCTTTCTTTTTGAACCTTTTTTATCCCCTTTCTCCGCCCTCAGGATTTGGGATCTCTTCTGATTGGATTAAAGCATATTTTCCTGGGGCTGTTGCCACCCTTTTAGTATTTTACTTGCTCCTTCATATACTCTTATCTGGACAAAATGACAAGGCGGAAAAATTTACCACAAAAAAAAAGAACAAGAAGCAGTACCGAAGGCTAGGGACATAATCAATACAGATATTGGTAATATGTCAGATCTAGAGTTCAGAATGACAATTCTCAAGGTTCTAGCCAGGCTCGAAAAAGGCATGGAAGATATTAGAGAAACCCTCTTAGGAGATATAAAAGCCCTTTCTGGAGAAATAAAAGAACTAAAATCTAACCAAGTTGAAATCAAAAAAGCTATTAATGAGGTTCAATCAAAAATGGAGGCTCTCACTGCTAGGATAAATGAGGCAGAAGAAAGAATTAGTGATATAGAAGACCAAATGACAGAGAATAAAGAAGCTGAGCAAAAGAGGGACAAACAGCTACTGGACCACGAGGGGAGAATTCGAGAGATAAGTGACACCATAAGACGAAACAACATTAGAATAATTGGGATTCCAGAAGAAGAAGAAAGAGAGAGGGGAGCAGAAGGTATACTGGAGAGAATTATTGGGGTGAATTTCCCCAATATTGCAAAGGGAACGAGCATCAAAATTCAGGAGGTGCAGAGAACGCCCCTCAAAATCAATAAGAATAGGCCCCTTGACTAATAGTAAAATTTACAAGTCTTAGTGACAAACAGAAAATCCTGAAAGCAGCCCGGGAAAAGAAGTCTATAACATACAATGGTAAAAATATTAGATTGGCAGCTGACTTATCCACAGAGACCTGGCAGGCCAGAAAGAGCTGGCATGATATTTTCAGAGCACTAAACGAGAAAAACATGCAGCCAAGAATACTATATCCAGCTAGGCTATCATTGAAAATAGAAGGAGAGATAAAAAGCTTCCAGGACAAACAAAAACTGAAAGAATTTGCAAACACCAAACCAAAGCTCTACAGGAAATATTGAAAGGGGTCCTCTAAGCAAAGAGAGAGCCTACAAGTGGTAGATCAGAAAGGAACAGAGACAATATACAGTAACAGTCACCTTACAGGCAATACAGTGTCACTAAATTCATATCTCTCAATAGTTACCCTGAATGTTAATGGACTAAATGCCCCAATCAAAAGACACAGGGTATCAGAATGGATAAAAAACCAAAACCCATCTATATGTTGCCTCCAAGAAACTCATTTTAAGCCCGAAGACACCTCCAGATTTAAAGTGAGGGGGTGGAAAAGAATTTACCATGCTAATGGACATCAGAAGAAAGCAGGAGCGGCAATCCTTATATCAGATCAATTAGATTTTAAGCCAAAGACTATAATAAGAGATGAGGAAGGACACTATATCATACTCAAAGGGTCTGCCCAACAAGAAGATCTAACAATTTTAAATGTCTATGCCCCCAATGTGGGAGCAGCCAACTATATAAACCAATTAATAACAAAATCAAAGAAACACATCAACAATAATACAATAATAGTAGGGGACTTTAACACTCCCCTCACTGAAATGGACAGATCATCCAAGCAAAAGATCAACAAGGAAATAAAGGCCTTAAACCACACACTGGACCAGATGGACATCACAGATATATTCAGAACATTTCAGCCCAAAGCAACAGAATATACATTCTTCTCTAGTGCACATGGAACATTCTCCAGAATAGATCACATCCTCGGTCCTAAATCAGGACTCAACCGGTATCAAAAGATTGGGATCATTCCCTGCATATTTTCAGACCACAATGCTCTGAAGCGAGAACTCAACCACAAGAGGAAGTTTGGAAAGAACCCAAATACATGGAGACTAAACAGCATCCTTCTAAAGAATGAATGGGTCAACCGGAAAATTAAAGAAGAATTGAAAAAAATCATGGAAACAATTGATAATGAAAACACAACGGTTCAAAATCTGTGGGACACAACAAAGGCAGTCCTGAGAGGAAAATATATAGCGGTACAAGCCTTTCTCAAGAAACAAGAAAGGTCTCAGGTACACGACCTAACCCTACACCTAAAGGAGCTGGAGAAAGAACAACAAAGAAACCCTAAGCCCAGCAGGAGAAGAGAAATCATAAAGATCAGAGCAGAAATCAATGAAATAGAAACCAAAAAAACAATAGAACAAATCAACGAAACTAGGAGCTGGTTCTTTGAAAGAATTAATAAAATTGATAAACCCCTGGCCACACTTATCAAAAAGAAAAGAGAAAGGACCCAAATAAATAAAATCATGAATGAAAGAGGAGAGATCACAACTAACACCAAAGAAATACAAAGTACTATAAGAACATACTATGAGCAACTCTACGCCAACAAATTTGACAATCTGGAAGAAATGGATACATTCCTAGAAACATATAAACTACCACAACTGAACCAGAAAGAAATAGAAAGCCTGAACAGACCCATAACCAGTAAGGAGATTGAAACAGTCATTAAAAATCTCCAAACAAACAAAAGCCCAAGGCCAGATGGCTTCCCAGGGGAATTCTACCAAACATTTAAAGAAGAACTAATTCTTATTCTCCTGAAACTGTTCCAAAAAGTAGAAATGGAAGGAAAACTTCCAAACTCATTTTATGAGGCCAACATCACCTTGATCCCAAAACCAGACAAGGATCCCATCAAAAAAGAGAGCTATAGACCAATATCCTTGATGAACACAGATGTGAAAATTCTCACCAAAATACTAGCCAATAGGATTCAACAGTACATTAAAAGGATTATTCACCACGACCAAGTGGGATTTATTCCAGGGCTGCAAGGTTGGTTCAACATCCTCAAATCAGTCAATGTGATATAACACACCATTAAAAGAAAGAACAAGAACCATATGATACTCTCAATAGATGCTGAAAAAGCATTTGACAAAGTACAGAATCCCTTCCTGATCAAAACTCTTCAAAGTGTAGGGATAGAGGGCACATACCTCAATATCATCAAAGCCATCTATGAAAAACCCACCGCAAATATCATTCCCAATGGAGAAAAACTGAAAGCTTTTCCGCTAAGGTCAGGAACAAGGCAGGGATGTCCATTATCACCACTGCTATTCAACATAGTACTAGAAGTCCTAGCCTCAGCAATCAGACAAAAAAAGGAAATTAAAGGCATCCAAACTGGCAAAGAAGAAGTCAAACTATCACTCTTCGCAGATGATATGATACTATATGTGGAAAACCCAAAAGACTCCACTCCAAAACTGCTAGAACTTGTACAGGAATTCAGTAAAGTGTCAGGATATAAAATCAATGCACAGAAATCAGTTGCATTTCTCTACACCAACAACAAGACAGAAGAAACAGAAATTAAGGAGTCAACCCCATTTACAATTGCATCCAAAACCATAATATACCTAGGAATAAACCTAACCAAAGAGGCACAGAACCTATACTCCGAAAACTATAAAGTACTCATGAAAAAAATTGAGGAAGACACAAAAAAATGGAAAAATGTTCCATGCGCCCAGGACCTGACAGATTCCCTGGAGAATACTACCAAACCTTCAAAGAAGAAATAACACCTATTCTCCTGAAGCTGTTTCAAAAAATTGAAGCAGAAGGAAAACTTCCAGACTCTTTCTATGAAGCCAGCATTACCCTGATCCCCAAACCAGGCAAAGACCCTACCAAAAAGGAGAATTTTAGACCAATACCACTGATGAATATGGATGCTAAGATTCTCAACAAGATCCTAGCCAACAGGATCCAACAGCACATTAAAAAGATTATCCACCATGATCAGGTGGGATTCATCCCTGGGCTACAAGGATGGTTCAACATTCGCAAATCAATCAATGTGATACAACAAATTAATATGAGAAGAGAGAAGAACCACATGGTCCTCTCAATTGATGCAGAAAAAGCATTTGACAAAATCCAACATCCGTTCCTGATTAAAACGCTTCAAAGTATAGGGATAGAGGGAACATTCCTGAACCTCATCAAATCTATCTATGAAAGACCCACAGCAAATATCATCCTCAATGGGAAAAAGCTTGCAGCCTTCCCGTTGAGATCAGGAACAAGACAAGGATGCCCACTTTCACCACTCTTGTTCAACATAGTATTAGAAGTCCTAGCAACAGCAATCAGACAACAGAGAGAAATAAAAGGTATCCAAATTGGTAATGAAGAAGTCAAACTCTCTCTCTTCGCAGATGACATGATTCTTTATATGGAAAACCCAAAAGACTCCACCCCCAAACTACTAGAACTCATACAGCAATTCAGCAATGTGGCAGGATACAAAGTCAATGTGCAGAAATCAGTGGCTTTCTTATACACTAACGATGAAAATACAGAAAGGGAAATTAGAGAATCGATTCCATTTACTATAGCACCAAGAACCATAAGATACCTGGGAATAAATCCAACCAAAGAGGTAAAGGATCTGTACTTGAGGAACTACAGAACACTCATGAAAGAAATTGAAGAAGACACAAATAGATGGAAGACCATTCCATGCTCTTGGATCGGAAGAATAAACATTGTTAAAATGTCTATACTGCCTAGAGCAATCTATACTTTTAATGCCATTCCGATCAAAATTCCACCGGCATTCTTCAAAGAGCTGGAGCAAATAATCCTAAAATTTGTATGGAATCAGAAGAGACCCCGAATCGCTAAGGAAATGTTGAAAAACAAAAATAAAGCTGGCGGCATCACCTTACCTGATTTCAAGCTTTATTACAAAGCTGTGATCACCAAGACAGCATGGTACTGGCATAAAAACAGACACATAGACCAGTGGAACAGAGTAGAGAGCCCAGATATGGACCCTCAACTCTATGGTCAATTAATCTTCGACAAAACAGGAAAAAATATACAGTGGAAAAAAGACAGTCTCTTCAATAAATGGTGCTGGGAAAACTGGACAGCTATATGTAGAAGAATGAAACTTGACCATTCTCTTACACCGTACACAAAGATCAATTCAAAATGGATAAAAGACCTCAACGTGAGACAGGAATCCATCAGAATCCTAGAGGAGAACATAGGCAGTAATCTCTTCGATATCAGCCACAGCAACTTCTTTCAAGATACATCTCCAAAGGCAAAGGAAACAAAAGCGAAAATAAACTTTTGGGACTTCATCAAAATCCAAAGCTTCTGCACAGCAAAGGAAACAGTCAAAAAAACAAAGAGGCAACCCACGGAATGGGAGAAGATATTTGCAAATGACAGTACAGACAAAAGGTTGATATCCAGGATCTATAATGAACTCCTCAAACTCAACACACACGAAACAGACAAACACATCAAAAAATGGGCAAAAGATATGAACAGACACTTCTCCAATCAAGACATACAAATGGCTATCAGACACATGAAAAAATGTTCATCATCATTAGCCCTCAGGGAGATTCAAATTAAAACCACATTGAGATATCACCTTACACCAGTTAGAATGGCCAAAATTAACAAAACAGGAAACAACATGTGTTGGAGAGGATGTGGAGAAAGGGGAACCCTCTTACACTGTTGGTGGGAATGCAAGTTGGTGCAGCCTCTTTGGAGAACAGTGTGGAGATTCCTCAAGAAATTAAAAATAGAGCTTCCCGGGACGCCTGGGTGGCTCAGTTGGTTGGGCAGCTCCCTTCGGCTCAGGTCATGATCCTGGCGTCCTGGGATTGAGTCCCACATCGGGCTCCTTGCTCGGCAGGGAGCCTGCTTCTCCCTCTGCCTCTGCCTGCCTCTCTGTCTGCCTGTGCTCGCTCTCTCTCCCTCTCTCTCTGACAAATAAATGAATAAAATCTTTAAAAAAAAATAAAAAATAAAATAGAGCTTCCCTATAACCCTGCAATTGCACTCCTGGGTATTTAGCAGAAAGATACAGATGTCGTGAAAAGAAGGGCCATCTGTACCCCAATGTTTATAGCAGCAATGGCCACGGTCGCCAAACTATGGAAAGAACCAAGATGCCCTTCAACGGATGAATGGATAAGGAAGATGTGGTCCATATACACTATGGAGTATTATGCCTCCATCAGAAAGGATGAATACCCAACTTTTGTAGCAACATGGACGGGACTGGAAGAAATTATGCTGAGTGAAATAAGTCAAGCAGAGAGAGCCAATTATCATATGGTTTCACTTATTTGTGGAGCATAACAAAAAGCATGGAGGACAAGGGGTGTTAGAGAGGAGAAGGGAGTTGGGGTAAATTGGATAGGGAGGTGAACCACGAGAGACTATGGACTCTGAAAAACAATCTGAGGGGTTTGAAGTGGAGGGGGGTGGGAGGTTGGGGTACCAGGTGGTGGGTATTATAGAGGGCACGGATTGCATGGAGCACTGGGTGTGGTGAAAAAATAATGAATACTGTTTTTCTAAAAATAAATAAATTGAGAAAAAAAAATGTTCCATGCTCCTGGATTGGAAGAATAAATATTGTGAAAATGTCTATGCTGCTTAAAGCAATCTACACATTTAATGTAATTCCTATCAAAGTACCATCCATCTTTTTCAAAGAAATGTAACAAATAATCCTAAAATTTATATGGAACCAGAAAAGACCTCGAATAGCCAAAGGTATATTGAAAAAGAAAGCCAAAGTTGGTGGCATCACAATTCTGGACTTCAAGCTCTATTACAAAGCTGTCATCATCAAGACAGCATGGTACTGGCACAAAAACAGACACATAGATCAATGGAACAGAATAGAGAGCCCAGAAATAGACCCTCAACTCTATGGTCAACTAATCTTCGACAAAGCAGGAAAGAATGTCCAATGGAAAAAAGACAGCCTCTTCAATAAATGGTGTTGGGAAAATTGGACAGCCACATGCAGAAAAATGAAATTGGACCATTTCCTTACAACACACACAAAAATAGACTCAAAATGGATGAAGGACCTCAATGTGAGAAAGGAATCCATCAAAATCCTTGAGGAGAACACAGGCAGCAACCTCTTCGACCTCAGCCGCAGCAACATCTTCCTAGGAACACTGCCAAAGGCAAGGGAAGCAAGGGCAAAAATGAACTATTGGGATTTCATCAAGATCAAAAGCTTTTGCACAGCAAAGGAAACAGTTAACAAAATCAAAAGACAACTGACAGAATGGGAGAAGATATTTGCAAACGACATATCAGACAAAGGACTAGTGTCCAAAATCTATAAAGAACTTAGCAAACTCAACACCCAAAGAACAAATAATCCAATCAAGAAATGGGCAGAGGACATGAACAGACATTTCTGCAAAGAAGACATCCAGATGGCCAACAGACACATGAAAAAGTGCTCCATATCGCTCGGCATCAGGGAAATACAAATCAAAACCACAATGAGATATCACCTCACACCAGTCAGAATGGCTAAAATCAACAAGTCAGGAAATGACAGATGCTGGCGAGGATGCGGAGAAAGGGGAACCCTCCTACACTGTTGGTGGGAATGCAAGCTGGTGCAACCACTCTGGAAAACAGCATGGAGGTTCCTCAAAATGTTGAAAATAGAACTGCCCTATGACCCAGCAATTGCACTACTGGGTATTTACCCTAAGGATACAAACGTAGTGATCCAAAGGGGCACGTGCACCCGAATGTTTATAGCAGCAATGTCCACAATAGCCAAACTTTGGAAAGAACCTAGATGTCCATCAACAGATGAATGGATCAAGAAGATGTGGTATATATACACAATGGAATACTATGCAGCCATCAAAAGAAATGAAATCTTGCCATTTGCAACAACATGGATGGAACTAGAGCATATCATGCTTAGTGAAATAAGTCAAGCGGAGAAAGACAACTATCCTATGATCTCCCTGATATGAGGAAGTGGTGATGCAACATGGTGGCCTAAGTGGGTAGGAGAAGAATAAATGAAACAAGATGGGATTGGGAGGGAGACAAACCATAAGTGACTCTTAACCTCACAAAACAAACTGAGGGTTGCTGGGGGGAGGGGCTTGGGAGAAGGGGGGTGGGGTTATGGACATTGGGGAGGGTATGTGCTTTGGTGAGTGCTGTGAAGTGTGTAAACCTGGCGATTCACACACCTGTACCCCTGGGGATAAAAATATACTGTTTTTCTGAAAATAAATAAATTGGGGAAAAAAAAATATATGTTTATAAAAAAAAAAAAAAAGATTAGAGGAGGAACAACTGAAATAGAAAACAGAAAAACAATAGGGAAAAAAATCAACAAACCTAAAAGTTTTTTTTTTAAAAGCTCAACAAAATTGGGGTGCTTGGGTGGCTCAGTCAGTTAAACATCCGACACTTGATCTCAGTTCAGGTCTTGACTGCAGGGTTGGGAGTTCAAGACCCACACCTGGCTCTACACTGGGCCTGGAGTCTACTAAAACAAAAACAACAACAACTGAAAAAACTTAACAAAATTGAGAAACTCTTAGCTAGACTGCCTAAGAAAGAAAGGAAGAGATGTAAATAATAAAAGGCAGAAATGAAAGAGAGGATATTTTAAGTGATGCTACAAAACTAAAAAGAATTATAAGAGACAATCTAGACAACCTAGATCAAACTGGTAATTGTTAGAAATACATAACATTTCCACACTGAATTATGAAGAAATAGAAAATCTGAACAGAAAAATTAATAAGGAGATTGACTCAATAATTTAAAAATCTTCCAACAAATAAAACCCCAGTACTTGATGTCTTCACTGGTGAATTCTAGCAAACCTTTAAAGAATTAATACCAATCCTCTCAAACTCTTCCAGAAAAATGAAGAGGAGAGAATACTCCTGAATTCATTTTACAGGACCAGAATTATCCTGATACCAAAGCCCAATAAAAACATCTCCAGAAATTAAAATTACAGGCCCAAATCCCCTATATACATATATACAAAAAAACTCAGCAAAACCAAATTAATGGCATACTAAAAGGAATTTGTCCCTGGGATGCAAGAATAATTTAACATACATAAATCAATAAATGTAAAACACATTAACAGAATGAAGGAAAAAGTCTGCACAATCATCTCATTTGATGCAGAAAAAGCATTTGACAAAATCCAATACCATTTATGATTTAAAAAAACATTAGGAATAGAAGAAAATTATCTCCACATAATAAAGGCTATATATGAAAAGCCCACAGCTAATGTCATACTCAATGGTGAAAAACAGAAAATTTTCCCTTTAAGATAAAAAAGAAGGCAAGGATACCCAATAATTCCATTTCCATTCAACATAGTACTGAAAGTCTTAGAGCAGTTAAACAATTTGGATTGGAAATAATAAGTGAAATTACATATGTTCACAAATGATATGATCTTATATGTAAAAAACACAAAATAACTATTAAAATTTTTAAAAAAAGAATCTAGCAAAGTTGCAAGATTCAAAATCAATACACAAAAATCACTTGCATTTAATGAACAATCTGAAACAGAAATTAAGAATCTCATTTACAGCAGCACTAAAAGGAATAAAATACTTAGAAATAAACTTAATCAAAGAAGTAAAAGATTTATTTTCCAAAACCACATACACATACACACACACACACACAAAAATCCTAAGAATATAAAATAAAAGACATCACATATTCATGGATTGGAATACATAATATTGTTAAAATATCCATACTACACAAAACAACCTATGGATTCAATGCAACCCCTACCAAAATCCCAATTGCATTTTTTGCAGATGGCGGGGTGGCGGGGAGGCTCAAAGACCTATATGCTACCTCAGAGGACCCTGAATAGCTAAAACAATCCTGAGAAAGAAAAATAAATCTAGAGGCCTGCCACTTCCTGATTTAAAAACTATTCTAAGGCCATAATAATCAAAACAGTACAATACTGATGTAACTAACGACATATAAATAAGTGGAACACGGGAAATCTCAGAAATAAAACTTCACATACATTGTGAAATGATATTTGGCAAGAGTACCAATGCTGTACAATGAGAAAGGGATAATCTCTTCAACAAATGGTGAGACGAAAACTGGATATCAACACGCAAAAATAAAACTGGATCCCTACCTTATACCATACAAAAAAATTAACTCAAAATGGATTAAAGACCAAAACATAAGACCTGAAACTATAGAACACCTAGGGAAAATGCTTCATGACACTGGATCTGGCAATGTTTCTTGGCTATGACACCAAAAGCATAGGTAATAAAAGCAAGAATAGACAAATGAGACTATGACAAATTTATAAACTGTGCAGAGAGGGAACAATCAACAAAATGTAAAGAAAACCTAGAGAATGGAAGAATATAGTTCTAAACTATGTATCTAATAAAGGGTTAATATCAAGAATATATTAAGAACTCCTACAACTCAGGGCGCCTGGGTAGCTCAGTCATTAAGCGTCTGCCATTGGTTCAGGTCATGATCCCAGTGTCTTGGTTTTTTTTTTTTAAAGATTTTATTTATTTATTTGAGAGAGAGAGACAGTGAGAGAGAGCACGAGCGAGGAGAAGGTCAGAGAGCGAAGCAGACTCCCCATGGAGCTGGGAGCCTGATGCGGGACTCCATCCCGGGACTCCAGGATCACGCCCTGAGCCGAAGGCAGTCGTCCAACCAACTGAGCCACCCAGGCGTCCTGATCCCAGTGTCTTGGGATCAAGCCCCAAGTCGGGCTGCTTGCTTAGTGGGAAGCTTGCTTCTTCCTTTCTCACTCCCCCTGCTTGTGTTCCCTCTCTTGCTGTGGTTTCTCTCTGTCATATAATTAAATAAAATCTTAAAAAAAAAAAAAAAAGAACTTCTACAACTCAAAAAACAGATTATACTTGAATAGTATTTCTCTAAGACTATCCCAGGTTTGAAGTGACAGAGACCTGAACCCAAGGGGAAGGAAAGGCGTAGACTTAACAAAGATAGATATAAGAGCTCTGAAGAAAATGAAATATACAAATGGCCAACAAGCATATGAAAAGAGGCTCAACATCACTAATCACCAGGAAATGCAGATCAAAACCACAGTGAGGTATCACCTCCTACCCATTTGGATGGCCACTATCAAACAAAACAAAACCAAACAAAACAAAACCCAGAAAATAACAAGTGTTGCCAAGAAATTAGAGTAATTGGAACCCTTGTGGACTGTTGATAGGAATGTAAAATGGTGTAGCCACCATGGAAAATTGTATGAGGTTCCTCAAAAAATTAAAAATAGCATTACCATATGATCAGCAAACCCAATTCTTGTATATATCCAAAAGAACTGAAACCAGGATCTTGAAGAGTCTGCTTCAGATTTTCTCTCTCCCTCACACCTGTACACCCATGTTCATTGTAGCACTAATCACAATACCTAAGAGGTGGAAGTAATCTAAAATTCCATTGACAGGTGAATAGATAAAAGAAAATGTAGGATATACATAAAGTGAAATACTGTCCTCCTGTAAAAAGAAGACTACGACATGGATGAATCCTGAGGACATTATGCTAAGTGAAATAAACCAGTCACAAGAAGTCAAAGACTGGTTCATTCCTCTTAAATGAGGTATCTAAAATAGTCCATCTCTTACTAACAGAAAGTAGAATGGTAGTTGCCAAGAGCTTGGGGGAGGGAATAGGGCATATGCTTTTCAACAGATACAGAGTTTCAGTTCTGCAAGATGAGAAAGTTTAAGAAACCTATTGCACAACAAAATGCATACAATTATCATTACTGTACTGCACGTTTAAAAATGGTTAAGATGGGGGCACCTGGGTGGCTCAGTCGGTTAAGCATCCAACTCCTGATTTCGGCTTAAGTCATGATCTCAGGGTCCTGGGACCAAGCCCCACATAGGGATTTGCACTCAACCGGGGGTCTGCTTCAGATTTTCTCTCTCCCTCAAAAACTAGTGATATACATATAGTATATAAAAATATGTATATCAATAGTATTTTATGATATATGTATTTTTATATACTATATACTCTAGAATGTCAGCATAACCTGGCAGATTTCATGTCTGTTTGATCTGTCATTCTATCCCTAGTGATCCACACATGAATGGTTAGAAATATTTGATAAACCAACGAGAATATGCATCATTCTTATCATTCTGAAAGTTATATACCAAAATATTAACAACAGTCTATATTGCAAGATTTTTTTTTATGTTTACCAATCTGCATTTCTAGGACCTCTTCTAATAGACAGTATTTTTTGTACTCAAAAAAATTTAAAGGAATAGATGGAGAGGAAATGCTCTGAGTCTAGACACACATAGTAAAATAAATGAATTTTTAGCTCAAATATATTTATCTAAAATTTTACCTAAAAACCCTAATGAAGTGAATAAAACTTCCTTTTTCCTTAGAGGAGGAGGATAGCTCTACAGACACAAATTTTAGAATGGCAAGAGACAAAGTTTATGGCTAGAAGGTAAGATCAGGAAAGAGCTTGAAGTATTATTGCCAGAGACAGATCTAGAAGGACATGGGCACTTTCAGTAAGTAAACGAGAAGGAAAATTCATTTCAAAAAAGGAGACAAGACTAGTTGCAGTAACACTGGCATGTAAGAGGTATGTTTCAGTGGTAATTAGTTGGAATAGACATGAGTCTTTAAAAGAAAAGAGATTGGAAAAAGAGTATGTTGTGGTTCTCTCTGTGGGAGAGCAGGAGTCTGGACTTTGTCCTGTGGGTGATAGCCAGCTATCATTTTGTTAGCGGAGATACAACACGGCCAAAGTGCTGTTTTACAAAGATTTACCTGCCAATTACTTGCAGCGTGGCCTTGGATTGGAGAAAATGATTAGAAACCTCAGGTAATATCCCAGGTTTGAGGTGACAGAGACCTGAATGGGAAGGTGGGGTGGGGCGGTGGGAGAGAGAAATAGCAAAGACGGATAAAGGCTCTAAAAAAAGAATCAACAGGAGGCTTCCCCCTCCCCCACCTCCAGAGGTAAAATCAGGTTAAAATAATAAAAAAAAAATAATGAATAATGTTTTTCTGAAAATAAATAAATTGGGGGAAAAAAAATAAAAAAATAAAGAACCAGAGCACATTTCAGGGGGGAAGAGGATTTTGAAAGGAAGTCTATATAGGCAGAAGGGTCCTCAAAAGACTTTGGGTGGTTTTTTGGTGAGGATGAGGGTATTTCTGGTTTTCCAGTATTTTGGAAATTGAAATTTTTTGGACATATGAAGATGTGAATATAGAAAAGAATCAGACCATGGGGACAGGAAGACTGAATAAGATGAAAGAGAGGGGGATGACCGCGATGGGTCTCCCAGGAGTGAGTGGGGAAGGGATCCAGGGTACAGGAGAAAAAAGAGAGGACACCTATCTCTGAGTCTGAAATAAAAATGAGAGGACGTGATGTTCTGAGATAGAAGTGGCAACTGTGAGCTCACATGCCATCAGATGATCCTTGTGTTTGCTCTAAAGGAGTGAGGAAGTCTCCAGTCTGGCAAGGAGGAACTGAGGATGGAGCAAAAAGGAAGGCATCTGGAAAATCAGTGTGGGAAGTGTCTCAGAGAAACAGAAGATGAACAAAGGGTCTGACCACTAGATGTGGCAGTGGGTCAGGCTCACAGGACTCAGCAACTCGTTCTGCTAATGCCATGGAACCCAGGTCCCTTAGCACAAAGGGACCAGGGCAGGAAAATGCTTGACAAGTAGGTTCGGGACACAGGGAGGGCTGTTGTTGAGATGGGCAGGCAAAACCTGTTCAAGGTTTAGTTGAGGTGGGAGGGGCTGACCAATAGGAAGGTGGATCTACTTTTAAATTCCAATCATACCTTTGGTGATTTGGGGTGACAGTGTCTTATACAGAAGCCCTTGAGCAGGACCATGGGGAAGAATGGGTTTTTGAGGAAAGGATAAAGAGACCCCCTAGGAAAACTGGCTGGACATACTAAGAATGTGGTGGTCTCACTTGAAATGGGGAACAGCATCACTTGTTGGATCTTATTCTCCTCTGCCTTCCAGAAGGCTCAAGAGAAATCAGTAAGACTATATGACAGTGGGACCATGTGGGACCATGGAGGGATGAAGAATGTAGCAACCAGGAATATGTTTAGGCAAAGCTATAATATAATGTGATGAAGTACAGGAAGGCTCTGGAGGGACTCACTAGCAAAATGCAGAGGAAGGGTCAAGCCAGAGATCAGGGTGAGCAGACTAACAGGCTCACGATGAGAGAGAATCCTTATGTTTTATACAAGTGTCCAGACTGGTCTTGGGAGGGATGCATATGTGAGGCATGCGTCATTCTCAGATCTCAGATTCAGTAGATCTCAGATCTAATGACAGCTACGGTTAGACTAGATGCTAGGTTAAACTCACATTGTTGTTTTTATTACTATGGAAAAAGTTAACATCTCTTGAGTATTTCCTATTTTCCAAGACCTTTAAAGGCATCATCTCATTAACTTCTCATAACAATCCATGTTCTAGATAATAAAATTGAGATTTAGAAAGATTAAAATTAACTTTCACAGGAGCTAGTAAGTGGGAAGTTGGGATTTGAGCCCAAGATTCTGCAAAGACAGAGCCTAGACTCTGAAGTGGTAGGTTTTTCCGGGGTGATGGCAAGAAAAGGAAACACCAGCGAGGCCAAGAGGTGAGGGCTTTCCAGATAATTATGTGATAATTCAGGAGCCTTCTTGCCAGGGGCATCTTCAACACTCAGGTTACCCACATAGACCTAAAAAGCAGTTTCTAAATCAGCTACAACTAAAAAGAAAAATCGATCAAAAAGTCTGTGTTTGGTAGAATAATTCCAGCAACATACCCAGCATCAAAGACAGCCCAGATTAAAAGGAGGCAATGTTAAAGGGCTTCCCAGATAAACCAGCAGCCCCCACAAAGCCATTTGGGACACGCTTCAAGGTGACTCCATTTATCACCATTCTCAAGAGATCCCGGAATAGACCTCCTAATATCATCATATCCTGGGGACTGTAGGTTCCCAGGTCACCACCTTTAATATTGGTCGTGACTGGGAGTTATTTGGAGTGTGTGACACCTTGTATCATTTGGGATTGGAAGAAAGCAAGAGAGACAGATATGAGTTCAAATGGTATTTTTCCAGCAATTTCTAACATATGTGTACTCTCTACCTGTGTGCTCTCATCTTCCTGCTTCCCTGACCAATGTGGAGTAGCTGTTCGCATCCCCAAGACCTCTTTTTAAGATCCGGAGACTAGAATTTTAGTTAGGAAAACAAGATGACATTTCATACCAATGAACATACTAAGCATACTGCATGCCAAAATCTGAAGCTGAGACAGTGTGTCTCCATCTATAGAGGAAGAAGGAGAGATGAGAAACCATAATGGAATGACATAAAGCAACAAAGCTCTAAAATCTTTATTTAAATCTGTATATGGATCAGCTCTATATTTAGTGTACATGGATCAAATACCTACAATTATTTAAAATTTTAAATACAACTTTTTTTCTCAATTCAGTTAAACTAGCTTCATGAGGAAAGAATCCTAGTCTAAAATCTTTTCTTCCCTCACCTACTAAGTTCAGTATCTGGCACATAGGTATTGAGAAATGAGAAACCTGTTAGTATGTCTAAATGTAGCCTATTGCCTTTTTTTTCCATGTTTTTAAACCAGAAATTGAAGGATGGTCATCAAACCTCATGTCTGACTCATATTCAATCTAATCTACTCCACTCTTTCTCAATGGCCTCATGAGTTGTTTGGATCAGGACTCAGACCATCATTTTTTTTTAAAAGATTTTATTTATTTATTTGATAGACAGAGATCACAAGTAGGCAGAGAGGCAGGCAGAGAGAGAGAGGAGGAAGCAGACTCTCACTAAGCAGAGAGCCCGATGTGGGGCTTGATCCCAGGACCCTGAGACCATGACCTGTGCCAAAAGCAGAGGCCCAACCCTCTGAGCCACCCAGGCACCCCCCAGACCATCATTTTTAAGGCCATGGTTAGGAGCCATGGTAAAAAGCACCACCTGTTTCCCACATGACTGGTGCCACTGAGGCTGTATAGCAACGACTCTCTGTTCTTTTGGAAATATCTGAACTACTCCTGACAATGCCATTTGTCATAGATGCAGCCTTCATATAAATGGACTTTTTTAAGGAATCACACTAATTCAGAGCCAAAATGTTTTGTGTAAATTAACAAGCCTAAACCACCACCACCCCATCTGACAGATGGGGAATCACGGGCCTAGAAAGACAATCTGACCCGCAGTCACACAATTCGGTTGGTGGCAGGACCAAGATGCGAGGCCCAGTCTATGTCCCACTTTTCTCCACCCTGGCTTCATCTTTTCCTTTAGCTCTCAAAGCCTTTGCTGACCTCCCTCCTACCCTCCCACACATCAAAATTAGATCTTCCTTCTACTCATACTCACCCTCACAGTACTCTGTACCTTTGTACATTTATTTGTAGGACTCTGTGCTGAATGTCTACTCTCCACCAGGACTATCCAACATCAGTAGCTTGCCAGAAAGAATAGTCAAGGCACATTTGTAGAATGAGTGAGGGAGTCAATGAACCCTCTCCAATGCATTTCCCATGATATCATACAGCTTTCATTTAACTATGGATTGAATATACCTTTTTAATTTTTTTACCTATTGCAAAAAATATCTGCCTTTTCTGTTTATCCAAAAACTTTGATTTAAAAAACCTTTAAGATTAAAAAATTATTTTTTAAAAAATAAATATGATCTTCTAGACATACTAGAAATAGAAGTTTTATATATCATGTCCAGGGACTCCTTACTCCTCAAGGGCTAGGACCCTCTTAATCTTTTTACCAGTTGCCTGGCACACAGTAGAAGTAACAAGCTGCAGGAAATCAAAACACGTTTACTGAATAAAGGAATGAAGAAATGAATAAGATTCGTACACTGTACCTGTGGCCAACTACTGGCAAATTATCTAAATGATAAGGTGAAATATCACCCAGAATTTGGGGTTTCTTTTACATTTTTTCTTGGATGAGCTATTTGTGTCAGAGCGAATCCCAAGAAGTAAGCAGGAGGTGGACGGTGCAGCGTTTG